>NW_024081563.1:348399-504878 GCF_003009895.1 Hyaena hyaena | reverse complement strand
GGGGGGGAGGGGGGGATGGGCATGAAGGAGGGCACTTTGGGGATGAGCACTGAGTGTTATGTAGAAACTAATTTGACAATAAACTATTTGTAAAAAAAAATAAAATAAAATAAAAAACAGCTTTGCTAAGATATAATTAAACAGCATAAAATTCACCTGCTTTAAGTATACAGTTTAATTAGTTGTAGCATATTTACAGTGTTGTACAACTATCACCACAATCCCCGTTTAGAACATTTCTGCCTCCCCAGAAAGATCCCTCATGCCCATTTGTAGTCACTCCCCATCCCCACCCCTAGCCCCAGGCAACCAATAATCTACTTTCTGTCTCTATAGATTTGCAATTTTTGGAAATTTCATATAGATGGACTCATAATATGTGTTTTCTTGTATGTCTGGCTTCTTTCATTGAGCAAATTGTTTTTGAGGTTCATACATGGTATAGTACATATCAATACTCTGTTACTTTTTGTTGACAAATTGTATGGATGTGTAACATTTTGTTTATGCATTCAGCAGTTGGTGAATATTTGGACTGTTTCGACCTTTTAGCTACTATGAAGAATGCTGCTATAAGCACCCAAGTACAACTTTTTTTATGCAGACATGTTTTCATTTCTCTTAGGTAGATACCTAACAGTGAAGTTGCTGGGTTACATGGTAAATTTATGTTTAACATTTGAAGAAATGGAGATGATGATTTTTTTTTTTTTAAGAAGAATTCACACCCATCGTGGAACCATATGTGAGGCTTGGACTCACGACGCTGAGATCAAGACCTGATCTGAGATCAAGAGTCAGGCACTTAGCCAACTGAGCCACCTAGGTGCCCCAGCAAAGATTTTTTTAAATTGAGGTAATGTTCATAAAACATAAAAGTAGCTATTTTAAAGTGTACAATTCAGTGGCATTTAGTAAATACATAATGTTGTGCACTCATCACTTTTACCTAGTTCCAAAACATTTTCATCATCTCCAAATGAAACCCTGTACCCATTAACTAGTCATTCCCCATCCCTCTTCTGTGCCCAGCCTCTGGAAACAAACAATCTGCTTTAAGCCTCTATGAATTTACCTTTTCTGTACATTTTCATGTAAGTGTAATTATATAATATGTGGCCTATTGTGTATGGCTTTTTTCACTTAGCATAATGTTTCCAAGATTCATCCGTGTTGTAACATGTATCAGTACTTCAGCCCTTTTCATGGCTGAATAATATTTCATAATATGGCCACACCACAATTTTATCCATTCATCAGTTGATGAACATTTGGGTTCTTCCTTCCTTTTGCTTATTGTGAATAGTAGTATTATACACAACCATTTGTTTGAATGCCCGTTTTCAATTCTTTTGAGTATATACCTAAGAGTGGAATTGCTGGGTCATATGGCAATTCTATGTTTACCTTTTGGGAAAATGTCAAGCTGATGTCCACAGTTGTTATAACACATTACATTCCCATCAGCAATATACAAAGGTTCCAATTTTTTCATATCCTTGCCAACAGTTCTTTTCCTTTTTTTAAGTTATAGCCATCCTAGTGGATGTGAAGTGGTATCTCACTTGTTTGCATTTCCCTGATTATTAATAATATTGAGCATTTTTTCATGTGCCTCATGGTCATTTATATATTTTCCTTGGAGAAATTTCTATGTGAGTCCTTCGCCCAGTTTTCGATGGGTTGTTTGTCTTTTTGTTATTGAGTTGTAGGAATTCTAGATACAAGTCCTTTATCGAAGGTATGATTGGCAGATGTTTTTTCCCTTATTCTATAGGCTATTTTTTCACTTTCTTGGTGGTGTCCCTTTATGCACAAGAAGTTTTTCTTTTTAACTTTGATGAAGCCCAATGTATCTGTATTCTTTTGTTGCTTGTGCTTTTGGTGTCATATATAAGAATCCATTGCCAAACCCAAGGTTGTGAAGATTTACCCCTAGTTTTCTTCTAAAAGGTTTATTCCTTTAGCTCTTACATTTAAGTGTTTGATCCATTTTGAATTACTTTTTGTATATGGCATGAAGTAAAGGGTTCAACTTCATTCTTTTGCATGTGGCTACCACTTATCCCTGCACCATTGTTGAAGAGACTATTCTTTCCCCCACTGAATGGTCCTGGCATCTTTGTTGAAAATCAATTGGCCATAGATGTTTGGGCTCATTTTGGACTCTCCAAGTTTTATTCCATTGATCTATATGTCTATCCTTATGCCAGTATCACACTGTTTTGACTTCTGTAGCTTTGTAGTAAGTTTTGAAATTGGGAAGTGTGAGTCTTCTGTTTCCTTCTTCCAGAATTGTTTTGGCTACGTGGAGTCCCTTGCAACTTCATATAAATAATAGGTTTAACTTTCAATTTCCACAAAAAGATCATTGGGATTATTTTTGAAATATAGTTGGCATACAGTGCTATATTAGGATCATAGGGATTTTGATAGGGATTGCATTCATTCAGAAGATGGCTTGGATAGCATTGCCATCTTAACATGTTAAATCTTCCAATCCATAAATATGGGATGTCTTTCCATTTATTTAGTTCTTATTTCATTTCTTTCTGTAATGTTTTACAGTTTTCAGTGTATAAGTCTTATATATCCTTGGTTAAATTTATTCCTAAGTACTTTATTATTTTTGATGCTATTACAAATAGGGCAATGTTTTTTTTAAGATGCAAGAGACTTGAACATATTTAAAGGCTGAGTCAGCAGAGAAGGAGAGACTGAAGATACAGGAGGGAGAGATAAAATGGATAAATCAAAATTCCTGAGAAAATATTTGGGCATGGGGCACAGAACACCAGCAGAAGGATTAGTCAACATTAAAAAGGGCATCTCTTCACTATGACAGAAAGGAAATGGCAAGAATTGGTCAGGTGGGGATGCTCACTCGTTTGCAGATAGTTTGTGGCAAAAGGTTGAGAGCATTGCTGCCTGGGATCTTCTATTTTAAGTTCAGTAGGAGGTGAAGTGAGGGGGAAGACAGAGGAAAGTGTAGGAGGGCTAAGGAAATGGGAATTTAGCAAAGCTGCCATGGAGACTTGGAGAGCAGGGAAACAAGATTCCTAGGGTGCAGTACAGTTTGGGGACCATGACTTTTTATTGGCTCCTGTCTAAGCAATTGTATTATATGAGCATAGTATTGAGATAGAGAAGATGGAAAGTTGTATTTATCTGGGATTAGGGCTGTGATGGAAGGACAATAAGGCATATGGTGGAGGATATTATTGGCTAGAGAATGGCAGATTGGGCAGATTTTCACTTTTCAGTGGGGAGAGGCAAGTTTCAGTTAAGTCAGTAAGTGAAAGACTGGCCAGTGAAGGACTGAAGACTGGAGTGAACATAGATATTTTGGCTGCTTAGCATTCAAACACTTTTCCTATTTGGGAGTCATCACAAGATAGGTTTGGAAGCAGGGCCCTACCGAGTGCTACTGAAGCCAGGGAAGGGGGGGCACTTATTTTTTCTCCCCATCCCCTGATAGCTAGTGCATGGGCAGGTGACCTCAGAATGGCAAAGCACATGATTCTGCTTGGAACCTGGGATGTTGAGGGGGTGACCCAAAGGTGTGCAGAGTCAATTCGTGATTTTTCAACTACCTAACACAAAGTAAAAAATCTGATAGTACAGCAATAGTATCAAGGAACATGGGGTCCAGATGTAGTGGCAAGTGTTAGTTGACAATGGAAGCAACAGTATCATCCTCTCAGACCATCCTTGCAGTAAAATCTTTGCTGTGTCATGTCATGCCACCTTTGGTTCCTGACCCTATCTGGTTCTTCAGGGTCCCCATGAGATGGACCCTATGAGATACTTGACACCATTTTCCATTAGGATAGGAAGGCTTATGTTTTGATAATAAATGAACCTCAAATCTCAATAACAACACACACAAGTTTATTTTCTGCTCATGTAAAATTTACAGCGAGTTCAGTGGCTTTTCAAGACAGCTCCTTTCCAAGTGGTAACTCAGGGATACAGGCTGACATCTTGTGGCTGTCTCATCTAGCACTTGAGGCCTCCACGGTTGCCATAGCAGAACAAAGAACAGGATTGAGCATCAGTTCTTAAATGCACAGCCTATTGGCCAGAACTCTTCACTTGGCCTCATCTAACTCTGAGAGGACTGGGAAATGTAGGAAAGCACATGGATATCCAGCAAACAGTAAATGACTTGGCCACATCTTCCAGTAATTTCATTTTCTGCTGCAGTTAGCCAAAGTCATCAGTGATACAATGCATTATTTATTTATAATCAAGAACCATGACTAGTAAAGGACATAGGTGGTCAGAACATTGATATATATATATTCTGTTTTTTTCTGATTATGAAAGTGATACATGTTTTAAAATTTGAACATTACATAAACATTTAATGTAGAAAGCCGAAAGTACCTCAGAGTCTCATACCCCTGAAATAACTATTAAGTTTGTTATATAGTCTTTGTAATGTTTTATCAAAAATAGGATCATACTATAGTTACTATTTTTTAAGTTACTATTTTTAACACTATATATTTGACATTGTTCCAAGTTATATAGATCTATGCTTTATTGTTATTTTCCACCTGTTTTTATTTTTAATGATTTTTTAATTACACAAGTAATATATGAGTAGATAGCCCTTTAGAAATTTTTTAAGCATTCAGGTAAGGCTAAAGTTCTTTTTGACCATCACCCAATTCTAATTTCTTCCTTGCCTTTACATGTTTTTGAATAACTGCATAGTATTCCATTATGTTAATGCAACATAATTTACTTGAGGAATTCCCTATCAGTAGACAATCAGCTTTTTATTTTTACTGTGGATTATATACAAATGTTTTTCCAAGTTTGTCCTTTGACTTTATATATAGTGTCACTAAATTGGAGTTTACATTTGTATAAAGTTAAATTTGCCTATCTTTATTTTGTTACTTGAGGAAAAAAGTGAAAGACAGAAAAGTGTATATAGCATGTTACCCTTTGTGTAAGAAAGGAGGGAATAGGAATAAATATTCACATTTGCTCATATTGGCATAAAGAAACATTGGATGAATGAACAAGAAGTTAACAAAAATGGTTATCTATAGTGTTTAAGGGAGAACAGGTGGATGGGAACAGGGGTGAGCACTGCATATCAGTGTACACCTATATATATAGTTTTGATTTTTTTAAACTATATGCATTACACTTCCCATTGCTGGTGTAACAAATTACCACAAACACATTGACACAAAACAACGCAGATTTATTATCTTGCAGTTCTGGAGATCAGTAGTCTGAAATGAACTTTATGGGGCTAAAATCAAAGATTCTTTTTTTCTGGAGACTAAGGAAGAATTATTTCCTTGTTTTTTTCCAGCTTTTACAGTACACTTGGATTCCTTGGCTCATAGCCTCTTCTTCATATCCAAAGCCAGGACTGTAGCATCAAATAATCTCTTTCTTATCTGTGTCTGATGTCACATATTCTTTGACTGTGACTCTCCTCCCTCCCTTGTGATTACATTGATCTTACCCAAATAATCCAGGATAATCTCTCCATGTCAAGGTTCATTTTAGCTCATTATTTTTTAGTGTTGACTAATATTCCATTGTATGGCTATACCACGTTTTGTTTATCTATTTACCTGTTAATGGGCATTTGGGTTGTTTTCAGCCTTTTTGTGTGGTTATGAATAAAGTGTGGGGAGATGTTATATATTGAATAAATATAATTATTTATATAATTTTAATATACATATTTAAATGTTTATTTAGAGAGAAAGAGAGTGTGAGTGGGGAAGGGACAGTGGGATGGGGAAAGAGAGAATCCTAAGCAGGCTCTGCACTGTCAGTGCAGAGATCGATGTGGGGCTCCATCCCACCAACTGTGAGATCATGACCTGAGCTGAAATCAAGAGTCGGACACTTATATTTGATCAAAGTACATGTGAATTTTAAAATTTGATACATAAATGCCTCTTTGATTTCCAAAAATGTTTGGCCATTGTGCAGACCCACCAATACAGTAGAACAGTATCCTTATCTCTGAATATTCACTAAGAGTTGATATTATCGATTATTTTAATTTTTGCCAGTCAGATTGATTAAGATATTTTATTGCTACAGTTTATATTTCCTTGGTTGCTAATGACAATAAACCTCTATTAATTGGCCAAAAAAAAAAAAAAGTTGGACACTTAACCAACTGAGCCGCCCAGGTGGCCTGAGCATTCATATTTTTTTTATATCTGGAACTTATTTTGGTGTAAGAAATGAGCTAAATATCCAACTTTATTTTTGTCAAACCAGAATCCAATTATCCCCAAACCATTTATTGCATAACCCATCTTTTCATCAATGAATCAAAATATTATCCTTCAGTATACTAAATTATCCATAGACCGAATGACTTTTTCCTGAACTTTCTATTGTGTTCCATCGATTGAGTTGTCAGTTTTGAAGCCATACCACTGTGTGGGTTTTTTGTTTGTTTGTTTGTTTTATTTTTTAAATAGCTTATTGTCTAGTTGGTTTCCATGTAACACCCAGTGCTCATCCCTACAAGTGCCCTCCACTGTGTTTTAATTGCTGTAGCCTTACAATGTGTCTCAATAAGTGGTAAGACTGACTGGTACATATTACTCTTCTTTTCCAGAATTCTCCTGGTTATTTCTGGATGTTTATTCTTCTAAAGGTATATAATTTAAAACTGTAATGTGAATGAAAATAATTTTGTTGCATTAGATTTCTAAATAATTTGAGGGGAATTCACATCTTTATAAATATTGAGTATGCTCATGCAGTAACCAGATTTGTCTCTCTGTTCAGTCACAAATTTCTTAACCTATAGGGGACCTCGTTAAGTATAGAATGGAGTTTCCAGAGGGTACAGTAGAAAGTTTCTGGAGGAAGAGAGGCAGTTCAAGTTTGGCTCAAGGGAGGGAAAGCATATAGTTGTATGAAATATGGGAGAGAATAGATGATTAGAGGAGCTTATATAAATGATGGTTACTATATTAGTTATCCATCGCTGGGTAACAGGTAACTACAAATTTGGTGGCTTAAAAAAATTATTCACTTCATATTTTCTGTGGGCTTAACTGGGTCCAGGTCCTCTGCTGAGCTCTCCATTTCAGGGTCTTTCACAAGATATCTTGGCTGCAATCAAGATATCTGCCATGGCTGGGGTCTCATCTGAAGGCCTGACAGTAGAAGTATACACCTCCAAGATTACCTGATTGTTGGAAGATTTTTGGTTCCTCAAGAACTGCTGGACTGAGAGCCTCAGTTTCTGGCTGGATGCTGGCCTTCACTTCCTTGGCACATGGATCTCCCCAACACAGCAACTTGCTTCATCAGAGCCAGTAAGGGAGAGAGTCCATGAGCAAGATGGAAATCATAGCCTTATGTAGCCAAATCCCTAAGTGAAACACTTCAAGGTTTACAAGTCTGCTTTGGAGCCATCATTTAAGTTTTCTTATAACAACCCTGTGAGCTTTCAAACAATGAAACTAAGGTTCAAAGAGGCTACATGGTCACCTCGGATCTCACAGTGGGTGGCAGAGCTAAGACTAGAGTCTCAGTCTTCAAATTCCTAGTCTGTTATACCATATTGTCTTCTCAAAAGCATGGAGATATGCTGCCTTTTCTCTTTGATGGCCTTTCCTACCATCTTCCCTTTCTCTGGGTTCTTATCATGGCTCGGTTATTACTAACCTCTCAGTCAACCTCACCACACCTTCCAGAATTACCTTAGGGGAACAGAGATAATGTCTATAAAGCTCCTAACCCACTGTCTCACACACAGTAAGATCTCACTAAATGGAAGCTATTAGCTGTTATTCTTTCAACTCTTCCAGGCCACCCTCATTACTACTCATCTTCGGTTTTGCTCCTTCCCATGAATCTCTGTGTTACCACGACCCAATGTACAACATGCTTTCAAAAGACACCAATACCAGACAACTTCTACAGGCAGACATTGTCCATCTCCCAACAGCCCCAGCAAAGCGCATTTGGCTGTCAATGTTGTGGCTTCAGCTTTGTTTTCCCTCAAATACAAAATCAAAATTCTAAAATTATAGCTATAACACCTAGTGCCCAAAGTTTGGTTCCTAAATGCCATTCTCAACAAAAAAAGAACTAGGACTCTCGAAAGAAATGGCTGATTCCAAGGCTGGGGAAGGGAAAGTACAAGATGGCCCTTGGGGACATTGTGGTACCAGAAAACAAGGAAGTGCTCAAAGAAAGGTGGAGACCTGCCAAAAGGACACAGGAGCCAGCTTGGAGGGCCTCCTGCTGGCCAAATCTGGGGTATTTTGAAAATCATAATAAAGAATGATACTAATGTGTTATAACCCATTGAATACAAAAGACAACGAGTCCATGAGGAGATAAACAAACACATGTAGGAGAAGGGAAAGCTCTCCCTTATAGTGGAAAGCCAACTAATCCATGTCAAAAGAATGAAGGCATTTACAGCCCCAAGAATCATCACTGAATACTAAAACTTGTGAGTGAAAGTTTGAGGAGAACAGGATATTTACATAATCTCAATGTAGCTCTCCACAAAATACTCATTAATTACAAAGGGAAAAACAGTAACTTTACAATGGAGAAACACAATAGGCATTATGTGCCTTCTGATATGATGCACAGAAAAGGACACAGCATTACTTCTGTGATATTCTTACCATGAATTTCATCATGAGGAAACATCAGACAAACTCAAATTAAGGGACTGTCTAAAAATAACTAAGCTGCACTCTTTAAAAACGTCAGTGTCAGAAGACACAAAGGAAGACTAAAGAACTCTTGCCTATCAAAGCAGACTAAAGAGATATGATGACTGAATGCACATGATCAAGAGTTTCTTTTGTTATAAAGGACATTGTTGAGGAAACTGGTCAGTTCTAAATAAGTTCTGTAAATTAAAACAGTACTGTATCAGTGTGAATTTCCTGATTGATAATTGCTCTGCGTTTACATAAGATAATTTTTTGTTTTAAGAAAAATACATTGAAGTACTTACGGGTAAAGGCGTACCATGTGTACAATTGACTATCAATTAGTTCAGTAGAAAAGAGAGAGAGAGAGAGAGAGAGAAATATATATATGAGACAGAGGGAGAAATAGAGTAGGATAAACAAATGTGGTAAAATGTTAACATTTGAGGAATCTGGGTGAAGAGTATATAGAAGTTCTTTGTAGTATTATTGGAACTTTTCTATAAATCTGAAATTATCTAAATAAAAATTCAAGAGAAAAACTCCTAATTAAAAAACACAGTTAAGGAACATCTACAAAAAACCTAGAGCTAGTATCATACCTAATGGTAAGAAACTAGATGCTTTCCTACTAAGATCAGGAACAGGGCAAGGATGTCTGTTCTTATCATTCCTATTCAGTATTGTACTGAAAGACCTAGCTAATACAATAACACAAGAAAAAGAAATAAAAGGTATGCAGATTGAGAAGGAAGAAATAAAACTGGACTTTGTTCACAGATGACATAATTGTCTATGTAGAAAATCCCATATAATAAAAAAAAAACCCTGCTGGAACTAATAAACAATTATAGCAAGATTGCAGGATACAAGGTTAATATACACAAGTCAATTGCTTGCCTATATACGAGTGTTGAACAGTTTGGATTTAAAATAAAAAAACACAATACCACTTGCATTAGCACCAAAACAATGAAACACATAGGTATAACTCTAACAAAACATGTATAAGATCTATGTAAAGAAAACTATAAAATTCTGATAAATCAAAGAAGATAAATGGAGAAATATTCTATGTACATAAATAGGAAGATTTAATATTGTCAAGATGTCAGTTCTTTCCAACTTGATCTATAGATTCGATGCAGTCCCAATAAAAACCCCCACCAAGTTATTTTGTGGATATCAACAAACTGATTCTAAAGTTTATCTGTAAATGCAAAAGACCCAGAATAGCCAACACAATATTGGAGAAGAAAAATGAAGTCTGAGGACTGTCACTACCTGATTTTGAGATTTACTATCAGTTACAGTAATCGAGTTGGTATGATATAGGTAAAAGAATGGACAAATAGATCAATGGAACAGAATAGAGACTTCAGAAATTGACCTACACAAATAGTAAACTGATCTTTTCACAAAGGAACAAAGGGAATTCAATGGAGAACAGACAGTCTTTTGAACAAATGGTGCTGAAACAACTGGCCATCCACATGTGAAAAACATTAATCTAGACACAGATCTTACACCCTTCACAAAACTTAACTCAAAGTGTATCACAGACATAAGTGTAAAATACAAAACTATAAAATTTCTGAAAGACAACTTGGGGGAAATCTAGGTGACTTGGAGTTTGGCAATGACTAACTGTAACACCAAAAGCACAATCCAGGAAAGAAAAAAAACCCAATAAATTGGGTTTCAGTACTGGTGGAAGACAGTTAAGAAAGTGAAAAGAGAAGCCACAGAATGGGTAAAACTATCTGCAAAACACATATCTGATAAAAGATTGGTATCCAGAATATACAAAGAACTCTTAAAACTCAAAAATAAGAAAACAAGCAGTCCAATTTATTAAAAAAATTTTTTTTTGTTTATTTATTTTTGAGACAGAGCACGAGGGGGAGAAGGGCAGAGAGAGAAGGAGACATGGAATCTGAAACAGGCTCCAGGCTCTGAGCTGTCAGCACAGAACTCGATGCAGGGCTTGAACCCAGAACCGTGAGATCATGACCTGAGCCAAAGTCAGACGCTTAACCGACTGAGCCACCCAGGAGCCCCACAAGCAGTCCAATTTAAAACAGGCAAAAGGCGGGGCGCCTGGGTGGCTTAGTCGGTTAAGCGTCCGACTTTCGCTTAGGTCATGATCTCGCGGTTCGTGGGTTCGGGCCCCGCGTCGGGCTCTGTGCTGACTCCCAGCTCAGAGCCTGGAGCCTGTTTCGGAGTCTGTGACTCCCTCTCTCTCTGACCCTCCCCTGCTCACGCTGTCTCTCTCTCTCTCTCCTAGAAATAAAGAAAACATTTAAAAAAAAAAAAAAAGATCTAAAACAGGCAAAAGGCTTGAGCAGACACCTCACCAAAGAAGCATGGCAATGAGAAAGAATGAAATCTGGCCATTTGTAGCAACGTGGATGGAACTCGAGGGTGTTATGTTAAGTGAAATAAGTCAGGCAGAGAAGGACAGATACCATATGTTTTTACTCATAAGTGGAACAGGAGAAACTTAACAGAGGACCATGGGGAGAGGGGAAGGGGAAAAATTAGGGAGAGGGAGGGAGGCAAATCATGAGAGACTCTTGAATACTGAGAACTAACTGAGGGCTGATAGGGGAGAGGGAGAGGGGAAGGGGGAGATGGGCATGGAGGAGGGCACTTGTTGGGATGAGCACTGGGTGTTATATGGAAGCCAACTTAACAATAAACCATAAAAGAAAAAAAACTCAAAAATAGAAGATATACAGATGGCAAATAAGCATATGAAAAAGATGTTCAACATCTATGTCATTAGAAAAACGCAAGTTAAACAATGAGACCTACCACATACTTATGGAAATGGCTAAAATCTCAAACACTGACAACACCAAACATTAACAAGGAGGTGGAGCAATAGGAACTCTCATTCATTGCTGGTGGGAAAACAAAATGGTTATAGCCATTTTGGTTTTGTTTTTAAAATTTTTTAATGTTTATTTATTTTTGAGAGGGAGAGCATGAGCAGGGGAGGGGCAGAGAGAAAGGGAGACAGAGAATCTGAAGCAGGTTCCACGCTGTCAGTGCAAAGCCCAACATGGGGCTCAAACAAACAAATCGTGAGATCCTGACCTGAGCCAAAATCAAGAGTCGGATGCTTAACGGACTGAGCCACCCAGGCGCCCTGGTACAGCCATTTTGGAAGACAGTTTGGCAGTTTCTTACTTGTATATTCTTACCATACAATCCAAAAATCATGCTCCTTGGTATTTACCCAAATGAGTTGAAAACGCCACACAAAAACTTGCACGTGAATGTTTATAACAGCTTTATGCACATTTGCCAAAACTTGTAAGCAAACAAAATGTCCTTCATTATGTGAATGAATAAAATATGGTACATCCAGGGCGCCTGGGTGGCTTAGTCCGTTGGGTGTCCGACTTCAGCTCAGGTCATCATCTCGCGGTTGGTGGGTTCGAGCCCTGCGTCAGGCTCTGTGCTGACTGCCAGTTCGGAGCCTGGAGCCTGTTTCAGATTCTGTGTCTCCCTCTGTGTCTGACCCTCCTCTGCTCACGCTGTCTCTCTCTCTCAGAAATAAATAAAATATTTTAAAAATGTGGTACATCCAGACAATGAAATATTATTGAGTGATAAAACGAAGTGAGCTATCAAGCCATGAAAAGACATGGAGGAAACTTAAATGCATATTACTAAGTAAAGGAAGTTAATGTGAAAAGACTACACACGTCGTATGATTCCAACTATGTGACATTCTGGAAAAGGCATAACTATGGGATAGTGAAAAGATCAGTGGTTACCAGGGATTAGGGGAGGGAGGGATGAATAGGCAGAGCACAGAGGATTTTTAGGTAGTGAAACTACTCTGTATGATACTGTTACGGTGGATACATCTGATTATACCCTTGTCAAAACCCATAGAATGTACAACACACAGAATGAACCCTGATGTAAACAATGGACTTTAGTTAATGTATCAGTCCATTATATCTCAATAAAGCTGAAAAAAAGAAAAATACTAATGTATCATTATTGGTTTATCAATTGTAATAAATGCACCCCACAAATGCACAGTGTTATTATTGGGGAAATTGGGGGTTTGATAAGGGGGTATATAGGAACTCTGTATTTTCCACCCAGCTTTTGTTTAAACCTAAAGCTGCTCAAAAAAATAAAAGATTAGGGGTGCCTGGCTGACTTAGTCAGTGGAGTGTGCAACTCTTGATCTCAGGATTGTGAGTTCAAGCCTCCTATTAGGGGTCGAGTTTACTTAAAAAATAAAATAAAAAATTTTAAAAATAAAGTGTGTGTGTGTGTGTGTGTGTGTGTGTTTAATGAGGAGTTGATACCTAATACAACATGGCTGAACCTTAAAAACATGCTAAATGAAAGAAGTCATTCAGAGAAGGCTGCATAGTATATGATCCAATTTATATGAACTGAGCAGAACAGGCAGATCTATAGAGACAGAAAGGAGATTGGTGATTGTGTAAGGATGGAGAGCTGGGGGCTTTGGGGTGACAGCAAAGAAGTTCAGTGTTTCTTTTTGAGGTAATGAAAATATTCTAAAATTTACTGTGGTGATGATTACACAACTCTGTGAATACACTAAAAGTCATTAAATTACACATTCTAAATGGGTGAATTGTATAGTATGTGAGTTATATCTCAATAAAGCTGTTTTAAAAAAAATAATAACATAGCTACACGCACACTTGTATAGGCTTAGATAGAATATCCGCACACAAAGGACACACAAAGAAATGCTACCAGTGGATTACCCAGTGGAAGACTGGAGAATGAAGGGTGAAGGGTGAGAAAGAGACATATTTTTCACTGAATACCTTGTTGTATCATTTCAAGGTTTTATCCTGTGTATGTTTAACACACTCCAAAGTTTCCCTCAAATACAATTGCTTCCAACAAGCCTACCCTGTTTTTCCCAACTTCTCTCAAACAACAACCTCTCTTTATCCTGTCTCCCAAAATAAGACACAGAGGAAATCAAATCTCCTGACCAAACAATTCTAAAGAAAGAAAGAAAAGTAATAAAAGGAATGCCAAAACCTATGCAGAAAGGAATTTCATAAGTATATCCACTCAATAGGACATTTTGTACCATTTAAATAATGTTTATAAACAATTTTAATGGGAGAGGCACCTGGGTGGCTCAGTCGGTTGAGTGTCTGACTTCGGCTCAGGTCATGATCTTGCAGTCCATGAGTTCAAGCCCTGCGTCAGGCTCTGTGCTGACAGCTCAGAGCCTGGAGCCTGCTTCCAATTCTGTGTCACCATCTCTCTCTGCCCCTCTGCCACTCAAGCTCTCTCTCTCTCTCTCAAAAACTAAATAAACAAAAAAATTGAAATAATTTTTATGGTAAATGTTTATGTGAAAATGGCAGTATATAATTGAATATACAGTGTGATCTCAAATGTATTTTTTAAGGACTGCAGTAAAGCTTAAGTACACCAAAATGCTAACATTGGTTGTGTTTGGGCAGTAGGATGCTTTTCTCCTCCAAATTTTCGTCAACGAACCTGTATCAGTTTTGGAGGGAGGGGCATTTATTTTATTGTTTGGGAACTTCTGGGTAGAGGGAGAGGTTACTTATGGCCTCAGATCAGGCATATTATCATCATTGGCTCTTTCCTGGCTCCTCTTGATTCCTTTCTTTGTTCATTTTATTTATTTATTCTCTAGAATTCTCACACCCCACTCTCACTTCCATTCCCCTCCCAGAACAAACACTTAAATGTATTTAGTGAGTTTTACTTTTGCCATCAGAAAATTTTCTCTTTAGTACATATAAAATATAAATATATTTTAAATATATATATAATATAGAGATATATAATACATGTTCTCTCTATATATAGTTTACTTATGTATGAGAATATTTACTTATGTATAAATATGTATATAAGAATGTTTAACCATGTTTACTATGTATAAATATAAAGTCATATGTTATACAGATATATATTATATATAGATATATATTCTCTTTATATATTTATATATTATTACATTAATTCTATATTATAATAGAATATATTTATATGTCATATACACTTACATGTTATATATAATATATATAATTTTTAAGTTTATTTATAAATAAATAAATATGTAATAAATAAAATAAATTAAAAAATAAATTTTGAGAGAGAGAGAGAGAGCATGCACGAGCAGGGTAGGGGCAGAGAGAGAGAATCCCAAGGGGCAGAGAGAGAGAATCTCCACACTGGCAGTGTGGAGCCCAATGCAGAGCTTGAGCTTATGAACTGTGAGATCATGACCTGAGCCAAAACCAAGAGTTAGATGCTTAACTGACTGAGCCACCCAGGCGCCCCTGTTTATTTATTTATTTTTAACAGAAAGTGCTCAGTGTGGGCCTGGCATTCTAGCTTTGGGCCCTCCAGAGCCAAACTCCACCCTTCCTTTTCAACGCACAGTCCACATCAGTCCCTCCTGTCTTCTGGGCCACTCTCAAAGTGGCCACTCTTGTCCCACCCCCTTGCAAAGCCATAATCTAATTTGCTTCAGAGCCTTGCTGTCCCCTTTAATTGTGGAGCCTGACACACCTACAAAAGTCCTGCCCTTGCTGCTTATTAGGTGACTAAACGTATGTAAGTCACTTCCTCTCTAGGGGCCTCAGGTTTCAGAGGTGAATCGTGATATTAATAATTTCCCCATAAAGGGGCTGCGTTTAAGTGTTAAGAAGTTATGTACAGGGACGCCTGGGTGGCTCAGTCGGTTAAGCGTCTTATTTAGGCTCAGGTCATGATCTCACGGTTGGTGGGTTCGAGCCTCGCGTCGGGCTCTGTGCTGACAGCTCAGAGCCTAGACCCTGCTTTGGATTCTGTGTCTCCCTCTCTCTCTGACCCTCCCCTGCTCATGCTGTCTCTCTCTGTCAGAAAAAAATGAAAAAACATTAAAATCAAAATTTTAAAAAAGAAGTTATGTACAGAGAGACCCAAGTAGGTAATAAAAGCTCAATAAATGTTCAAGCTCCATCTTCCACGCCATCCCCCCCCTTGGTGTCCCCACAGCTTAAGGTCACTGTAGGTGTTCAGGGTATGATTTCTTCTTTCTTTTCTGCCTTGACAACTGTTTCCCTAAGACCCAGGCTGGAGGCACAACTCCGCCATTCACTACTACAAACCTGTTGTCCAAAGTGAATCCTGGGAGAGATGGGGACAAGGTGAAAAGTGACTTGGAATTGATCAGAGTTGGAGTCCCAGCATGACCATACCCAGCTGTGTGGCTTTAGCAAGTCACCTAAGACTCCTCGTGCCTCAGTTTCCTTACCTATAAGGAAGAGGGAAAATAATTAACATCTACCTCAAGTGGCCACCCTCACTTTCTATCTCACATCACACCCCTTCTCTTCCAACATGACTCACCTTCAGGCTCAGGACGTGGCTGGTTGGCCTCACTCTGCAACAGCTGACCCACTCCACACCCCTTCTCAGAGAAACCACACCCTGGAGCCAAGAGGAACCTACCAGAAACTAGTGACATCTCGCAGGTCCTTTGAAGCAAGAGCGTGCAACCACAGGACTGAATCGAATTTCCATTCCTTGTTCAATCTTTCGGGCACCTGAATGCATATTCTCTGACCCTTCCTCTGGGGACCAGCCAGGTGCTGGGCTTTGCTGAAGACAGAGTCTCTGCCTTCAGGGAACTTCTGATCTGTTGGGAGAGAGAACACTAGACATCAATTCCACACAGGGGCTGACTGTGGGGAGCTCTGGGGACTGTGGGAGCCCAGAGAAGAGGGTCCAATCCCATTTGAGAATCAAGGTAGGCTGTTTGGATGAAGTCACACTTTATGTGAGCTCATTAGGTATGGGAATTCAGTGTAAAAGCCTTCCATGGAAAGACATCTAGACAAGAGGGGGCCTGTTACATGGTAGTAACCATTTGTAGATAATTCAGTGGTCAGAGCACAGCATGTGAGGCCAAATGTGGCAAGAGATGAGGCTGGAGAGGTCTGTCAGGGGTCAGAACTGTGGATGGCTCTAATTGTCAAACAAGGAGCTAGAACTTTAATGCTAGTGGAGGGGGTGTAAAGGAAGAAAGCCATGTGTTGGCTTCTGCATCACTGCTTTCTCATTGCCAGTGCGCAAAGTAGTAGGTTGGAGATGGCCAGTCTGGAAGCAGGGAGCCAGGGAATAGACTTGGGGTCGCTCATATGAAGGATGTTGAGGCTGAAGCAAGGCAGTGGCAGAGGATGAGAAAAGGTGGGTCTGAGAGACACAAAGGAGAATCAGCTGGACTTGGTGAGGGTTTGGCTCTGATGAGAGCAGGGGTGTTCGGGCTGCACATAAGGCAGAGGACACAGGGCAAATGTATTGTGCAAGTGCCAAAGGGGTGATTAAGGCAAAGATAATGGTGGGAAGACCTCTGAGGGCTGAGAAATCAGTGTGGGATAGAAGGGCCAAAAATACCTTTTTGGATGAGGAGGGATTCAGGCTAGGACCCACCGTGTGACCTTGGGCCAGTCATTTTATCTTCTTCTGGTTCTTTAAATTTCCACCTACTGGGAGTGCCTAGCTGGCTCAGTCAGTAGAGCATGTGACTCAGTCTCAGGGTCATGAGTTCAAGCCCCACATTGGGCATTGGGCATGGAGAAGAGAGAGAGAGAGAGAGAGAAAGAGAGAGAGAGAGAGAGAGAGAGAAGGAAGGAAGAAAGAAAAGAAAAAAGAAAGAAAGAAAGAAAGAAAGAAAGAAAGAAAGAAAGAAAGAAAGAAAGAAAGAAAGAAAGAAAGAGAAAAGAAGGAAGGAAGGAAAGAAAGAAAAAGGAAGGAAGGAAGGAAGGAAGGAAGGAAGGAAGGAAGGAAGGAAGGAAGGAAGGAAGGAAGAAAGAAAGAAAGAAAGAAAGAAAGAAAGAAAGAAAGAAAGAAAGAAAGAAAGAAAGAAAGAAAGAAAGAAAGAAAGAAAGAAAGAAAGAAAAAGAAAAGAAAGAAGGAAATATGGCTAGAATTCCACCTGCTAACTTAGGAGGCAGAGAATGATAATTGTGAGGAATGAATCACATAAAAGAATGTCCAGGAAGTGCCTATCCCTGAGGGTGATTTGGATGGAGAGGCATGTGGCAGGTGGGTTTGGTTCAGGGTGAGGTGGGGTGGGGCTGGGCTGCCATTTGTGCAACAGCTTTGCCATTGGCAGTGGGAAACACATACTTGCAGAAAGTGTGTGGGAAAGGGAACTGTGACCTGAACACATGCATCTTGGATTTGAGGGAGTCAGAGGCCAAGGCATTCAAATGAATCTTACCCTGGGAGGCTGTGTCTTGGCAGTCAGCAGTGAAGAGCCTCTCTGAATCATGAATCCAAGACAGCCACTTCCCCCAGGTAGTACCCAGGCCTGGGAGGACTATGGTCTCTGGGTTCTCATCTCAGCTAAGCACATGAGTTGCTGTATGACCCTGAGTCAGTTCTCACCCACTCTGGGTGCCAGGTCTCCCATATGAACAACAATAAAAGCATGGGTATGTTGGTGGATGAAATGTTTCCAAAGGCCCTCTCCGGGTTTGTTATGCTTCGGTTCTATCTATGATCCTGAGTCCTCTTTTTAAAAGTCTAGTCTTGTTTCCATCCCTGACTTACTGTGTGGCATTGAGCCAGCTGCTGGACCTCTCTGGGCTTATTTTCACATCTGGAATATCAGGAGATTGAGCAGGAGACTCTCCAATGTCCAGTGATTCTCCCTGGCGGATGCTCATCCTCATCTCCAGCAGAATCCTTCAGACAAATCAGAAAAAAGTGAGGCGCTGGTCACAGACGACCCCCCTTCCAAATCTTCCGTCTTCTCCCACTGCCCTCCCCTCCCTACTGTCAGGAGCTTGCAGCACTGGCTCCCTTGCCAAACTTGTTGCCATGACAACGGGTTACAAATAACTCAGATGCAGACGAAGATTTTAACCCAAGAGCTGCTGGTCCAAGGGCTTCTTGTTCCCTCCCCACACCAGACTGAGGGAACAATCTGGCATAGTCTTCGGATTCAAGTGACTTCCCTGATCACAAGCCTGCTAGGGCTCCTCAGTGTCACAAGAATACGTCCTGTTGTCTGAGGCTCTCCTAAAACCTGACTCAAATCTTTACAATCACATTTCCCACTTGCTCCCATTAAGGTGTGATCACTCCTATTTTGAACACCTTCTGTCTGCTGAGGGCTCTGTTGGATGCTTTACACACAGTAGCTAAGAAAACCTTCCCAGAACTCTTTCAGATAGACAGTATTATTCCCATTTTGTAGAGGAGAAATTTGAGGCCCATGAAAGTGACTTTCAGTAAGGTCAGAGAGTCAGAATTCAAACTCAAATTCATCAGATTCTCAAACCTAGGCTTTTCTCATTGCTAGTGGTTCACAAATATTGGTCTACACAGCTGGGGCATATCTAGATAATCTGGGGCAGCTAAAAATTCAGATTCTAACTTCCATTCAAGAAGGTGGAACATATCTGCCTCCTCTAATTCCTGAGACCCTATAAAATAAGAGGAAAGGGATCGTGTATAAACCCACATCTCCAAAAAAAAAAAAAAAAAAGCTGGAAGAGGTCCCATCACTGGGAGTGAGATTTCACCAACTTTCTGGCAAGCAGGAAGGGGCTTGAAGGGTGGTACCTGAGAAGGCAGGACAAGGAAGAGCAGAGACACAGCCCACATGTGGGAGGCAGACCAATGAAGGAGAGCCCTGGTCTACCCTGCAAAATCCTGGTGAGATTCTGGCACAAAAGAGCTATCCTGATGGTAGGCATGAAATGCAGAGGCCCTGACAAGACAAGTATTGAAAGTGTGTTGGAACAGTTGACACCCCTACCTTCCCTCTGCCCTTCCCCATGTTTGTCGGTAGAAATCAAAAGAACCAAACATCTGAACTTGAAATACAGAGGGTTTCTTAAAGAAATCAGAGTCCCAGAGCAGAACTTCCACTTTCTGGATTTAGGAGTCCTCCAGTAGAATGGGCAGGGCCCATCCTAGTCACCTTAAAGGAAAGTCTAGTAGTGGACTTGACCAACATCTGCCTCTTACACAGGCTCCCAACCAATCAATTTTTCATTGTTTTTTTTTTTTTAATGTTTATTTGTTTTTAAGAGACACATACACAGCGTGAGCTGGAGAAAAGTAATGAACTAGCAAAGAGGAGACAGAATCTGAAGCAGGCTCCAGGCTCTGAGCTGTCAGCAGAGCCCGACGTGGGACTCAAACTCACGAACTGCAAGATCATGACCTGAGCCAAAGTCCAGCACTTAACCGATTGAGCCACCCAGGCGCCCCTCATTGGCCTCTTCTTAAATCAACAGGTGACAGGTTTGAACATTTGTGAAAAACATGCTAATTGTGGTTTATGAACGGACTGATGAAGCCAACGGGAAAAACTAAGGGTATGCCTCTCTCAAGCAAAGAAAAAATACCAAGCAATTATGAAGTTCAAGGACACAAACACAAAAAAAGCAAAATAAATCCAGGTAATTATAGTACATTTCTTGGCTTTTTAGCAACTACTGATTTACTAAAACTTGGGATATAAACATATAGGCCAGATGCCTGGGTGGCTCAGTCAATTAAGCATCTGACTCTTGGTTTTGGCTCAGGACATGATCTCGCAGTTTATGAGTTCAAGCCCCATGTTGGGCTCCATGTTGACTGAGCGGAGCCTACTTGGGATTCTCTCTGTGCCTCTCCCTTGCTCATGCTCTCACCCCTCAAAATAAATAAACTTTAACAACTTTTTAAAATATTTAAACATGCTGGAAAGAGTGAAGGGAGGGGATATAGTGATGTGTGTGCGGAGGATAATATCCTCTCCTACTATAATGAGTTGTAAAGAAGTAACATTTCAATTGCTAAGAAACAGTAGCAATATCATATTGTATGTCAACTATACTCCAATAAAAAAAAAAGAAATAGTAGCATAAACATGTTATACAGGAGCATGGTGGTCCTTCAGTTAAAAACCTTTCAGCTACAAGTAACACAAAACCAAACTGTCAGTAGCTTAAACACATATGGCTTTACTCATTCATTTATTTATTTATTTTCTGGGAAGTTAATTTATTATTAACATAAGTGTGGCACGGGTTCAGCTGTGCAGTGATGCCATCGGGGAGCCAGGCTCTGTTTCTTCCTTCATGTGTTGTGTCTTCATCCTCATGTTCATCTCCTCACAGTCACAAGATTGCTGTCACAGCTCCAGGCAGCACAACTACAGTCAACGCAAAGAGAAGGAGGAAAGGGACAGCGTCAGCTATGTGTGTCTCAGGAAGCAAAAGTCTCTTCAGAAGCCCCCTCTCCCCAGCAAACCTCTCGTGGCCATAACTGGGACACATAACCATCTCTAGCTGCAAGGGAGGTTAAGAAAGTCTCTGGCTCTTCAGCCTCTGACTGGGAGATGACAAAGGAGAAGGGGGTTGGGAGCGGTAAATGCCAGAAGAAACAGCCAAAGGCTGGTAAAAATCGTTTAATGCAGTTGCCTCTGGGAAGTGGGATTTGCAGTGGGAGAAAACCCAGAGATTGCTGGGTTTTCTTATGAGCTCTTCAGCACCACTGTATTTAAGTATATGCAAGTGTTACTTTGATGAAAAATTAAAATTCAGAAGTGTTATGGTTTCTATGAAAGGAAAACATTAGGAAAAAAAAATAGAAGCTGGCAGCAGTTTTCTGTCTCCAGAGGAAAGGACATCAATTCACCTAGGAAGCAAACTTACCAGAACAAGCTTGTTACTTAGACTAAGGTATCTCAGGAATCCACCCCCAAACTCAGAGAAAATTGCTCTATCACCATCAGCAGTAACATGGCTGGTGGAAAGCAGTACGGCACTGTGCAGCAGTTACAAGGGCTGACTAAGGTTAGACAGTCCTGGTGCAATTTCCTGTCTGCCATTTATTAGCTCTGTGACCCTGGGCATGTGACACCTGGGAACCTCAATTTCCCTCTTCACGAAATGAAGGTAATTCAAGTGCCAGGTACAGAGTGAGCATTCAGCAAACATTATCCACTCTGATTAAAACGTTAAATGTTCTGAGCAGTGACATGATTTGAGTGCACTTTAACAGCATTATGCTTCCACAGAGTTCATTTTTTATCTCAAACATGGGTTTGGACTGGACTGGCCCTGAAAATTACTTGCTCCTGAGAGATGTGTGTATGTATTTTTGTCCAGGTCTTTGCTCACAGAAGCTGCTCCGTTTGGAACACACCGAGAGCTCTGCAGGCTTGGATTGCTGCTGACTCCTGTTGAAGGAAAGTCTGTAAAAAGGAACTAAACCGAACTGTGGTTTCCACTATATATATTATTTAATGTTAAAAAAAAAAACAAAACAATCCACTCTGTGTAATGTGCTGCTGACTATTATGATTGCCTCATGTGGTCCGGCAGTGGGGAACCAAACAGTGACCTTCTCTCTCTGATGTCAAGGTGAGAGCTGGAGATCTGAACTTCAGGTAGGGAGCGTATGGCCAAGAACTATCCGGTTGTTGGAAGATCATCTTGCCCACACAGGGTATCAGTGCTGGGGGCTAAGGAGAAGAACAGCCAGTACGCAGCCTCATTCAGAGGGGCATGGGTGGCATTTTCTTAGAGAAGTAATATCTGATCATCCATTTACAATTTTTCTTCCTGGGTTGGTAATTATCATCTGTTATCCCCCAAACTCCAGTAAAGCTCTATTAAGCACACACGCACAGAAGATACTGCATCCATTAAAGAAAAGGATGCTATGAAAAAGGCACCTTTGGAGAATAAGAGTGCTCAGAAATTTAAAGTGACTGCCAAAACAAAAAAAGTAAACTAGAAGATAAATTCAAGAAAATGTCCCAGACTGCAGAGTAAAAAAGTACGGACATGGAAAATATGAGAGAAAATAAAAAGACAAAGACAATCATCCAGGAGATCCAACGCCCAACTAATACAAGGTCTAGAATAAGAAGACAGAGAAAATATAGGAGAGAAAATTAACAAAGAAATAAAACAGTCATTTCTCAGAGGAGAGGAACACGAGTCTTCAGACTGAAAGAGCCCAGCCACCAGGTGCCCAGCAAAACAGACAGGGGAAGAACACACTCATGTGCTCATCACTGTGATATTTCAAAACACATGAAAGGGGGCCAAAAAAAAAAAAAAAAGTAAGCTTCCAGAAGTGTGGAAAACAGGTCTCCAAGAAGGAATGAGACTCATATTAGCACCCAGCATCTAATCAGCAACACTACATACTAAATGCAATACCTTCAACATTCAGAAGAAAAAATATTTTGAACATAGAATTATAAAGCCAGACTATCATCCAGATATGAAGGTAAAATAATGCTACATTTTCAGATGTGCAAAGACCCCAAATTTTACCTTTCTTAAGAAGTTACTTGAGGATGTTCTCCATTGAAATGCATGGTGTCTCGGCCAGGATTCTTGGATGCCGGTAACAGAAACTGACTCTAGTTAACTTAAGCAGAAAAGGGATTTATTACAAAGGTTATCACATAGCTCACAGAAGTCTGGGGACGAGGGCAGGAGAAATCACAGCTAAAGCCACACTGTGGGAACAGCTGGGTGAGACTGTTGCTACTGGTCCCTCTATCCCCACAGCTGGAGTCCCCAGATGTCATCCTGCCACCATATGCCACCACAGATGAACTCTGGCCATCCTCCTGTCTGTTCTCATTGATTTGTGGGCAACTTTGGCATTGTGTTGTTACTCATGCTCTTCAGTCCATGGTATATTGTTTTCTAAGTTCATCCAAGGCCTCTCTTTTGCTTTATTTACTTATATTCTCTCTTTTCCCTTTCAGTTCCCATCCCCACTCCCGTTCTACAGCCCACCTCAGTGAGCTACTCGAGTGTATCTCATGTATATACACTTCCAATCCATCTTCCATATGTTTATTTCGGTATGTGCATATCCATGAAAATAGTGTTGTTTTACAATTACACAAATGGTATTATGCTGTAGGTCTCATTCTATTTTCACCTTTTCAGTCAACACTAGGCTTTGGAGATCTATCTGTGCGACTATAGTAAATTTAGCTCATTTCTTCTGGTTTTATGTTTTCCCTCCTATAAAGATAGCACAGTTTGCTTATCCGGTCCCATGGTGACGGACACCTAGATTGCTCCGAATTCTTCACTACCACAAACAATGCTAGAACAAACAACCTCAACTGTATTTCCTTAAGGACCTGGGGGAGAATTTCCCAGGTATATATTTCTCTGGAATATATATTCAGGAGTGCAGTTGCTATGTTGTACGGTCTACACCTACTGAACTCTGGGAGGTATTGCCAAATTAGTCTCTGGAGTACCTATCTCCGTTTATGCTCCCACCATGATTTTCCTTTTCTTCTCACATCCTCGTCAGCATCTGATAATACCCGACTTTCCACATGTTGCCATTCTTGTAGTAATTTCGCACTATCTTAATTCTCATTTTTCTAATTATTAGCAGAATTGAAAATGTCTTAATATATTCAAGTTTCCCCTTGTGTAAATTCAAGATTCTCCTTTTGTTAGTTACTCATCCTATCTTTTGCCCATTTTCCTATTGGGTTTACTATCTTCTTTTTTTAGTTATTAACCTTTTGCCAGTTTTACACCTTGCAAATATGTTCCCCTAATCTATCATCCATCTGTTAATTTTGTATATTCCGGTCTCTCCTGTAGTTCTGGCCCGAGATTCAAGGCCATGAACACAGTACTCAGCCCTTGCTGCCTGGTGGGCAGGGAAAGGAAGTTTCTGACCTCCTTCAGTTTCCACAGTAGGAAGTAGAGCCCTGCCTCCCACCAAGACTCACAGGAGGGGAGGAAATCTCCCAAAGAGGATGAGGATTTAGATGCTAGGCAGCCACTAGAGTTCACTCAGTTGGTTGTCCAACATCCACGTGTACCCTTTTTCCCAACTTACAAAAATGCTTCCCTCTAACTTAATGCCTCATATAACCAAAAATATACTCATTCCCTCTCTAAAGGGAGACCGCAAAAAGTGTAAGTTTGAATTCTTTCAGGTGCAAGCAACATAAAACTCAACTCAAGCTGGCTTAAATAATAAATGTAATTTATTGGGTCACTTAACTGGTAAGTCCATTGGCAGGGCAGACTTTAGGCACGGTATGATCAGGAATATGGTCCCGTTTCTCTGTGCTTCTTTTGCCTCCTCCGTTTGTCAGCTCCATCCTCAGGTAGGCCTTCTGCATGTTCACAAGATGGCCAACAGCAGCAACCAGGCTACATGCTTCTTTGTTCATATCCAAGGGAAGGCAGGCCACCTCTTCCCTCAAAAACTGAACAAAAGTCCTAAACTTCAGTGTGACTGGATCATCTCTGAACCAATCATCACTGTGGCAACGGGGCATGATTACTCAGATTGGTTTCTACCAATAAAGGCCTATACCTAGAGCTGGCAGTGGGTTCAATCCCATTCAAATTGTATAGTTGTTATACAATGGGGGAGGAGAGGAATGGATATTGGAAAACAACCACAAAGTCCACTACAAAGGAGTAAACTAAGAAAGAGGAAGATAGGGGGTCCAGGAAAGATTGGGTCCAGCCCAGAAGAGTAATGAAGGGACGTCCCAGGATGACAGTTGTGCTGCAGGCCTACAGAGCAATCAGTCCAAATTGGAGCAGGAAGACGGAGGGCTCCAGGAGGAAGGTATCTGGGAAAAAAGGGGATTCAAATGATTTTATACTTTCCTTGAGAATTTGGAACAATTTAAGAAGGAGATAAAGTCAGACAATGCAAGGAAAAAAGAAAGGCAATTAGAAACTCCAGGAAAAAAAAACTGCATAAGAAAAGAAATGTAATCCTAGTATACTAATTGGAGCTTCAGGGAACAACATTTACATAATTATAACAATATAAACACTTTATTGACTTTAAACTTTTAGAATGACCTGTCAGCTAAGTATGGATGACTTAATTATGGTTACAGACCAGAATGTAAATGTTATTAATCTCATTAATATAAAAGTAAAAGTATAAATGACAGAAGTTGAGAGACTGAAAGCAGCATAAGTCTATCATTTAAAGGTACGAAGGTAAGGAATAGAGGATATATAATTAACAGTAGAGCTATATTGAGGGCATGGGAGGAGGGTAGTTGGCTGATTTAAATAGCAGGAAGTCAACAGATAATGCCTAAAAGTGATAAATAAGTTGATAAATAGAAAAACCTGTATATTATTTAAAGATATTAAGATAATTACCAGAAAAATTAAAAACACACAGTTGTAAGTAGACTAGTAGATTTCCAGGTCAAGATGGCAGACTTACCATGTGTTTATCTCCACTCCCACCTGAGACCTTGCTAAAATGATAGTAAAGGAATGTTTTAAAAAGGTATAAAAACACAATGAGGAAGAGAATGAGAGCAGGTCCATCAGCAAAAGAGAGATTTCAACACATTTCTGGAAGATAGAAAGTAATGGAGGAATGGCAACTGATGGAGCATGGTGGAGGAAGCCATAGCCTGGAGTATGCATGGAGATGATGCCACCGAGGAAGGAGTTGATCTTTCTCTGCAGAAGCCTGGAGAGTCTTGGGTCTTAACAATGCCAGCTATGATGTAAAGTGTGAGTGAGATGTTGGGTTGAAAACAGGGAGATTAATTGGAAGGCTGTATATCAAACCATTAACACGCCCCCTCCTGTACAATTTACAGCAGCCAGGTGTCTACCCATTAGGCAAAACCAGAGGGTTCTTAACTCAGGAAACTGAACAACCTCAGAGAAAAGATCTTTGCATTCTGGTATTCGGGGATTCTGTAGCATAGCAGTCAGTTCTCTTCCAATCATCCCGAAGGAAAGCCACCAGTCACCCTGCACTGTCCCCCCATACACAGAGCTCCCAATCAGATATTTGTTGCTACATTCTTAAATATGAGTATACAACCATGGATTACCAGGCATTTGAGAAATGACTGCAAATTAAAAGAGACCAAAATAAGCAAACAGGGTAAAACATGTCCCAAAGGAAACAGTTATTTTTTAAAAAGGAAAATAATAGAAAAATACCTCTCTTACACCCAGAGAGATTCAAGATACTAGTATATCCATTAAACAAGAACAGGATGCTGTAAGAAAAGAAAAGGAACATGAATGGATGTCTGGAGAATTTAAAATGTGATTGCCAAAATGAAAAGAAATTCATTAGAAGAGTTGGAAGATAAAGTTAAATCTTCTCCCAAAAACAAAAACAAAAGTAAAAGAGGGGGAGAGCTAGGAAGGGAGGGGCAGGAAATGAGATTGAAGGAGAGACCAGATTAAAAACTACAAAAGATCAATTCAGGAGTCGTTCCAGGAGAGAAGAAAACGGGAGAGAGGAACTTTAATTAAAGAAATAAAAGAATTTCCTAAAGAACTTCACAATGAAGGGACCTAACCAGTAATCAGCACAATGAATAACAAATACCCAAACCTGAACACGTAATTATAAAATTTCAGAACACCAAGAATATAAATTTTTAAAGGATTATTTAAAGTTCAGGGTAGGGGGAGGTAGATGGAGAAGTACTTTTCCCTATTCCTCTTCCCAAGTACAGCTAAAATCCTGGAGCACTGTATATAAACATAATAAGACTTGGAAAGGTGAAGAGAAGAAGGCAAACAGGCTGGAGACGTTGGCAGCAGAGAAGTGACATGGTGGTGAGTTCCTTCAGTTTGCTTTTTGACTCGCACACTCCAGACTTGGTGCTGGAGAAGGTGGCAGTTAGATAATAGCCACTCCACTCCAGCCAAATACCACAGAAAAAACCTGAAATGCCAAGTGGGGAGCGTAGACTTGTACCCTCACTGGCTGAGAAGTCACCCCTTCCCCTTCCCATTGGGGTGCTCTCAGAGAAGGTTGAGTAGGGAGCTGGAACTCCCATATCCTCACCCAAGAGAGATGAGGAAACCCTCCTTCTGGCTTGCCAGCAGATACTGAGTGGGGATCCTAGACTTCCACACCCACCTGGTAGTAATGAGGCACTGTCCCCTCTCTCACTGATGGAACAGTGTCTGAGGAGGCAAGCTGAAACAGAATGCCCAGGTTTCAATAGAAAATTATTCATCATACCAATTACCAAGAAAATCTCAACTTAAATGAGAAAAGACACTCGAGAGACTCCAACACTGGTATGAGATGTTAAAAATTATCTGACAAGGGTTTTTAAGGAGCCATCATAAAAATCCTCAGTGTACAAATAGGAACATGCTCAACACAAATGAAAATAAATTGTCAGTAAAGAAATACAAGATAAAAAAGAATACCAAATGGAAATTTTAGAAGTGAAAAATATTATAATAACCAAAACAAAAACCTCAATGGATAGGCTAACATCAAAATGGAGAGAACACAGTAAAGATCAGTCAACTTGGAGATAGAACAATAGAAAGTACCCAATCTGAAAAACAGAAAATAAACTGGAAAATAAAGTGAACAGAACCTTAGGCACCTGTGAAACTATAACAAGAGATCTAACATTTGTGTCACTGAGACCCTAGAAGGAGAAAGAAAAAAAAAAAGATATGGGGAAAGTTACCTATAAAGCAATGAGACTCAGGCTGATATCAGACTTTTTATCCTCAAAATTGGATGCTAGAAGAAAGTGGAGTAATGCCTTCAAAGTTCTGTGGAAAAATGATGTTGAACCTCAAGCTTTATAGCCAAGTATAAGGATAGAATAAAGATATTTTCAGACATGCAAAGATTCACGAAGTCTAACTATAAACTTTTCTGAGAAAGTTACTTGAGGATGTGCTCCATCAAGACAATGGAAAAAACAAACAAACAAAAAAACCTGGGAGCCAGCAAATGGTGGATATAACCAGGAAAAGCAGTGAAGGAAGCCTAGAGAGCAACTAGTCCAGATCTAAGAAAGAGTATAGAGGGCTCCAGGAAGAAGGTCTTTTAGGAAGAAGATTTTAAAAAGTAGGCTTGATGGAATATTTAATGTAAAAGTGATTTCAAGGGGAAAATATGGAATATATGATAAACTAGTGAAAGATAAAGAGTATTAGAAATGTGAGGGAGAAATGAGAAACTACAAGGAAAAATTATAAAAAGTACATTAAATGGCTTCCTCAGTGAACAAATACTTAGTCACATTAATATAATTGCTCATTGCTTTTCAACTTTTCAAACTATAAAACTACTGGCAACACGCATACAAAAAACTTTAACCGTGATTACAGAATTCAACATTATCAACTTTGACTATATAAAAGACCAGACGGCAGAAGTTGGGGAGGTTGACAGCGGAGAAGGGGGGAAAAAGAAAAGATGGTTTCATCTAACAAAGTTCTGGTCAAGAAATACTGTCTCTAATTCACAGACAAGGCAAGAAAGGGGTTACTTAAATTCTGAAAAGTATCTAGTACAGAAACTCAATTATATTAGAAGCAGGGAAGACAAGAGTTGAACTTGGTGTAAGTGATCTAAATCCTCATTTGCCATACATAGCAGGATGCCAATGGGTTAATGTCTGAAACTGATGAGAGACAAATGCTAACATAGCATAACATTTAGAGATGGAGATAACAATCAGAAGAAATAACTAGAAGTGGTTGCTAATAACTAAAAGTGGTCGAGTGGGAGTGGGGCTGTAGACTTACTTTTCAGTGTCCTTCTGTACTGATTTAAGTTTATTGACTTGTCTTCTAAATATGCATGCATAACTATTTTAAAATGAACACGTATTTTAAATTAATTTTGAAAAAGGACACTCCTGCCCACCACTTACGCCCTCCCTCCAAATTCCCTTATCCCTACAGACCTAAGGGCAGAATACAAAAATCTTTGGGAAACTTACAGTCTCCCTTCCTTGCCTCTCCCTTAAATACAGCTCTGCTCCAGCCAAACTCGGATTATTTATTAGCCCAAAGTTGCCATATTTACACCCACCTCCTTGCTTGTTTTCACGTCTCCCAGGCCTGGAAAGCCCTCACTCCTCATCTCCACCAGTTGGAATCCTCCCTATTTTTCAAGGCTCAGCTCAAATTCCTCCTCCAAAAAGTCTTCCTTCGTCCCCTGGGAGAACTTTTTCATCTCTCCCCAGGGACTTTCGAGTCTTCATTCATGCCTCCAATTATGACACTTACATGTTCTTTCTTCAAGTATACTGCTTGGGTGTTTCATGCCTACAACCATCTTTCACGCCAGCTACCAGAGTGATCTTCCAAAAATACCAATCTGACTGTCACTCCCCGGCTTCAAACCCTTCCACAGCTTCCTGCTGCTGACAGGATCAAAGCTGAGCTCAACTGCCTGGCTTCTATCACACCTTCCACTGTATGGAACAATGCCCACTCCCCCCAAAATCCATGCACTTCCACACTCTTCACATAACTTTGCTTAGGCAGCTCCTCTGCTTGGAATGTTCCATATCCCCTTTCTACATGGTAAACACTGACTCTTCCTTCAAGATTCTGTTCAAGTATCCCCTTCTCTATAAAAGCTTTCCTAATTACTCCCTCCATTCTGCCCCATCCCACATAGGAATGGTCCTATATCCTCTCCCTGCCTCATCTAGACTTCTGCTGCATAATCTCTTGCCCTTCGTGCACTTATCTGCTTACTCATCCAAGTCTCCAAATAAACTGCAAATCCTAGAATTGAGGGAGTATATCTTATCCCCAGAACCTAGCACAGGGCCTGAGATGACGCAGGAACTCAGTGTATGCCTGCTGACCACATGGGTGCAAAAGTGATGAGTAAGTGGATCCAGGAAAGAACAAATGAGCAAACAAATGAGTGAATGCTTATACTAAAGCCTGGGTGAATAAGAAGTGAACGAATGAGGTGTACACGAACAGGTGAACAAAGGAACAATGAGTGGATGAATGAAGGAGAAAAAGAAGCCAATAAGTAAATGAATGAGAAATGCCTGTGCCAGTGAGGGGATGCGAGAAGGAGTGAACTCCCACCTGTGTCTTGTTTCAAACCCACTTGGAAGGCTCTCCTGCCCTGCTCTCCACCCATCTACAGTGCACACCACAATGTTCACTTCTTTCAGATTACAAGAACACACACACTCAGGTTAGTGATGGAGATTTATTGAAGCATTCACAGGGAAATTAAGGAAGACAAAAACAGCTACACAGGCAGCCTCATGGAGGAACAGAAACTCAAAAATGGTTCATGATCCAAAGCAGCTCTAGAGCCTGGCTTATCTCGTCACCCCCTCAGCTGCAGGCATCTGTTGCTCCCTTCTCTAGTGCTTCCCAAAATGGTGACTCAACTTCTTTCTCACTGTATTTATAATCCTCCTACTGCTACTGACTACTTTTTTTTCCTCTCCTCTCTAGCCCTTGGCCTTCGGGGGCCTCATAGCTTCTGGGCCTCCTGGCTCCCGTAGCTTCCTGGCTTCTGGGGCTTCAGTTCCAATGAATCCAGGGCTTCTCTGTGTCATAGCTTCTGCTTGCCTTGTAAATCCTGCAGCCTCTTCGATTCCTGCTGCCTGGCTACCTTGTGGCTCTTACAGTCTCACTGCTTCTGCTGCCTCGTGGATCTTGTCCACTTAAGCCTTCTGCTGCTTCATGGATCTCAGATTCAGGGTTCTGCTTCATGGTTTCTGTTCCTCATGGCTCCTGCTACATTGTGGCTCCTATTGCTTCATGGCTTCTTTGTCCTTTTGGCCCATTGTTGTCTTGCTGCTTCATGGCTTCTGCTACCTTGCGGCCCCATGTTCTCATGATAATAAATGTCTATGGTCCCTGCAGCTTTATCCTCGCTTTTGCCTTTCCACTTCCGGCACCCCTCATCCACCACCACTTCTGTCTCACTAAATTCTAATTAATTGTTCACTTCTCAATGCCTCACATCTAGCCTCTCTGGAGGCCGTTTGATAAAGGCCATCCCTATGAGGTGGAGTTCTTACATCAGTCCACTTCATAGGCTGCGGCCTAGAGATTGGCTGTCCTTGAGTCAGATACAATCCCAAACTAAACATCTGTGGCCAGGATTGTGAGGTCACATGGTACAGAGCATGGCAACTCATGCTTAAGAAACCCCTTAGAAGGGACTGTGGGCATGGCAGGTTTGCTGAGGGTTTCCAGAAGGGGGCAGTGTAATTGGCAAGCTTCTTGTTCGGCCTGTCCAGTACACTGACCTTCAAGGCCAACCTAAGTCCCGCCTTCTCCCTAGCCACCTCTGCTTGTCCTGATCTGTGATGGGAGAGATCAAGGCTCTAGGGGTGATGTGAAAAAGGAACTTAGGTTCCAGTTCTGGCTCTGACAGTTTCTAAGTAATGGGACCTTGGGCAGGCTCCTTCCCCTCCCAGGGCCTCAGGAGGGAGTTGGACAAAGTCTGTAAGTTCCCTTACAGGTCTGACATCTAGGCATCTCACTTTAGGTTACAGTCTAAGGGATGGGAGTCTTACCTGGGGAAGCCCTCAAAAACATCTCTTGAGGTAGGAAAGAGGGAGTCAGAGTCCTGGCTTGGAAGAGCCTCACTGCATACAGGAGGTGCTTAGCCAAGATTTATTGAACTGGATGAATGAATCAATGGCTGGGAGACTGAGGGGGTGTGGGGAGTGTGGCACGGACCACATAGCACACAGAATGTTTAACTAACTTGGGGGAGGAGTTCCAGTTGCTGAGGCTGGAAGGAGATTCTGACTTAGATGGATGAGGAGAGAGAAGAATGACTGGGATAGGGTAGGAATGTGGGCTACTGATGGACATTCATTTATCCTCTCAGTCACTCTCCACATCCAATAATCAGTCACCAAGTCTGCCTCACCACCTTCCCTTTACAGCTCACTTTTATTGCCGCCAACCCATTCTCACTGCCCTTGCCCTTGAATAGTCCTCCTAGTCTTCTCAATAGTTTCCTAACTGATCTCCCTGTCTCCATTCTTTCCCTCACAAGTGCATTCATTCATGCATTCACTCACTCAAAAACTATTGGGTGCCTGTTTTGGGTCAGGCACTGTGCTTTTTGCTGGGGATATACCAGTAGCAAAATAACCCCAGGCCCATCCTTGTGGTGCTTTTAGCTTATTCAGAGACAAAACAAGCCAATACAGTGAGTAGTTGAGCAACAGGGAAACCACAGGTCTGGGAGCATACAGCATGCACATCTGACCTAATCCATTTCCACACAGGCTGACCAGAAAAAGATTTATTAAGTTCTCATCTGACCCAGAGTCTCCTAAAACCATTCCGTGGCTCCCACGCTGACTACAGGCTATACAGTTCCCAAACCTGGCTGTACCCAACAGTCATGTGCTGTCTTTTCTAAGCACTCAAGATCCCGAGGCCCCCATCCATTACAGAAATTGAACGTTTAGAGGCTGGGGCCTGGGATGCTCCATGCGTCTCTGGTGCACAGCCAGTTTGGGAACCACACTGTCCCAGGAAGTAAATCTGAACTCTGTTGCCAGGCTCTTACAACCCTCTTCAAAAATCTGGCTCTCGAGTATTTCTCCAGCTTTACTTCCTAGTGCTCTTCCCCACCTCAGGAAACCTTGTTTCAGGATTTCAGAACTGTTTTTGCCGTTTCTTGCCTTTAGGTATTTGTGCATACTGTCTCCACTATGTGGAAATTCACTCTACTTCAACTGGGTGATTCCTACCAGTCTCTTGAGACTCAGCTCAGGTGTCACCTCCTAGAGTAGAAGATGCCTTCCCTGAACCTCTACGTTTAAACTAGACAGTCCTCATTTTTCAATGCTCCCGTCAGAGTGCTATCACACTGTATGGTTAAAGGCGGTTCTATGAATTGCCTCCCCCAACTAGTGAGCTCCTCAAAGGCGGGGTAAAGATTGGACTCCTGTTTGTGTCCCTGGCGCACAACACGTGACTCCTAGAGTGAAGTGCCCAGTTAAAGGTAAACACTGCCATGGAGTTTTCTTCAACTCCCTAGACCAAGGCTACTGGGTCCAGAGTAAAAGGGAGTCAGCCTGGTGCCCTCCAACTAGCCAGAGATTCTATTTGGATGCAGCCTACTCTTGGCAACACTGTGGTGTCGGCTCTCATCCGAGTACAGCCTTCACTCAGCACGTTGCCTTGTGATGATAGGAGGCAATGTGGCACAGTGGGCAAGCACTGGGCAAGCACAGGGATCCTCCTGGTTAAGTCTAGGCTCTGCCATTGAACCACTGGGATCTAGGACAAGGCCTCTCACCTCTCTGATCCCCAGGACCTAAGTCCTTTGTCACATTTGTGTTCCTGTGGGCCAGGGCTTCAGCCCAAGGCATGTCTTCAAATCCTTTCCACCCTGTGAGGTAAGGATTATTATCTAGATTATTATCCACACCTACTGAATTAGACTTTCAGAGGTGGGACCAGAGCAAGGAGCTCCACGTCCTTTTGGACGTGGAGGTGCAGCAGGGAACAGCTGCTGTTTATTATTAGAAGCCCTTCTGTACTATTTCACCTTCTAATCAGTGTATATATTGCTTTGATTTTTAAAAAGGAAAAAGAAAAAGCTTCACAAGTGATTCTGGTGCACAGCCAAGGTTGATAACCATCCTCGCAGTGGAGAAAGCACAAGACTGAATTGGAGGGCCTGGGTTCAAACCCTCACTGTTATCTGGTAGCTGGGTCATTTAACCTTCCTGGGCCTCAGTTTCCTAAACTGTAAAGTGGGGAGAATAGCAACTGTTACCTTTAAAGGCCTGTGATGATCTAAGTGCCAGCCAAATTGCTTCAAACATATTTCACTTCATCTTGCCTACACTGCTGCAAAGTAGGCACATATGACCTCCTTTCTATGTGAGGAAACTGAGATTCAGAAAGGTGAAGTGACAAGCTGAAGTTTCTACAGCTAGGATTTGAACCAGGATGACTCCCAGACTGTGCTCTTTCAGATATGCCAGCATTTCCCAAACTATAGCACATGTACCACTGGTGGTATGTGACTTCTTTGGTTGAACACAGACAAATTTGAGTTACGCCTTTTAATATGTATTAGAAAAATACATAATTAGCACATCAAACCTGTGGTTTCACAGGTTATCACTACCTAGGATGAAACTGAAATAGGTAACAATGTTATACCTAAGACAACCTCAGGAAAAATATTGAGTAAATAGTACAGGAGGGCAATTTGGAAGTATCTATTTAAAACAAAAATATAAATAGCCTATGACTCTGCAGTTCAACCTAGGAAGCAACCCTAGGTAAACTCAAACACACGCGCGCGCGCACACACACACGTGTTGTTCCTGTGTAGTATTCCGTAATAGCAAAAAGAGAAAACAGTCTTAACTATCTATCACAAAAGAAAGGGGTAAGATGTGCTAGAGTCCTATGATGGCACTCTAAGCAGCCATTATAAAGGATGAATTAAATCTACATTTAGCAAAAACATGCATAGATCTCATAAACGTTAAGTGAAGAAAGCAAATTGTAGAATGACTCTATATGCCATTTGTATTAAATACACAACAGTATTTTCAATGAACTTATATATGTAAAAGTCTTAAAACAGTCTAGATGGATGTACAACACACACAACAGCAGTTTAGAGGGAAATGGGGAATGGTAGTCAAATGAGGCTACCTTTATTTATAAATCTAATGTCTTACAGAATGGATTCATGCATTACTTGAGTTATCAGAACTGACTTAACTTTTAAAAAACAAAAATGCAATATACAATCAGGACAAGGTGATGGTCTGAAAGTGTATGTGAACGAGCAAAGGCTGACCTCATGGCAGCAGGCTCTGCTGCCGCTGCACGGTCCCTACAGCTGACACAATTAGTTCCCAAAAGGAACTTCACACACATTCGGCCGGGATGTGGCCCAGGTTACCTCTCCCCGACTTCCTCATAACCCAGGTTGGGGCCCAGGCACCTGGTTACCACACATGATTGAAGCTATAGGCTTCCTTAGGCCCTTCACTTACCAGGTAAACCCCACTGGTGCCCTGGAACTTTCTCAATAAGCTAGGCATCCAGCATCTTCCAGATTTGGAGGCTCTTTCTGTCCCTGACAATTGGGATCAGAGCCTTCAGGGGTCTAGGTATGAGAAGGCTTGTATTCTGAGGGGTCGGCACCTAGTGGGCTCCAAGCAGGGATAAGGCCCCCAGTGAGGAGCTTGACATCATTAAATCCTATGAGGTAGGTAATATTGTTAGCCCCATTTTACAGATGAGGAAACTGAGGCACAGAAAGGTCAAATGACTTGCTCAACATCAAATTAGTAAGTGACTTAAAAAAAGGACGAGAACCCACAACTGTCTGTCCCCAGAGCCCAGGCTCTGCTCCTAGTGCCCAAGCAAATCCTACCAATTTGTTAAGGTTCAGCTCAAATGTGACCTTCTCCAGGAAGCCTGGAGGTGATCATCCTCTTCTCAAATTCAAAGTACCTATACATATAACTCAGCTGACTATGGGAAATCATGAACCCACTGCATCTCCTCAGTAGGAGGGTAGAGATCATGTCTGATTCAGCTCTGTATTTCGAGAATAGAGCCTGACAAACAGAGAGTGCTCAATATGTCTGATAAACACACAAATGAATGAAAACACGAATCAGTGAAATGAGGGCAGTTTCACATGACTGACTCCTATGAGGTCCTAAATACCTTTGCCCAGCTCTGGGTGCTGTCATACTAAGCTCTCTTGGAATCAAATTTAGTCTAGGCTCCTTCTAAAATGAATCTCCAATATCTTTATTATTGTGCTAACACACCCACATGCACACACGCGGACACATATATACACACATACATACCCACACACAAGCAAGATGCAAGAGGCCCAAGGGACCCATGATTATGGGTGACAGGAGGGGGGCCTGGGGAGGGTAAGAGAGGGTACAGGGCAGGGGGAGGGAAGAAAGAATGGACAGATGGCCCCTGTTCAGCTCAGTTCAGCTCAGCACCTCCTTCCAAAGGCCAGGATGCTCCCTGTAGCTCAGGAATTTTTGCTCCAGACCTAACATCACCTCTGTTCCTCTTCATGCTTGACAGCAGTGCCTAAATCCCATGACTATACCAAACAGGGATAGGAAGTAGGGGAAAGTTGAGGGCCAAGTATCCAGAGATTGGGAGAGGGACAGCTTAGGGATCCAGACAGGGCAGGAGGGCAGAACTACCGCTACTGCTCATTGGGGTTGGGGTTGGCATCTGGGTACTTGGTGAGGTCGAAGGTCAGGACTTTGCTGATCACACAGTCCCCTTGCTGAAGGAGGAGGGAGAAAAAGAAAAATGAAATTGTAAGGAGAGAATTAAGGGGGGGGGGGTCTAGCGCCCCAGGACTGGGGGCCTCAAACCCTCCTCCCTACATACCTGCCCAAAGCCCAGGCAATGGTTCTCTCTGGGTGTGAGAGGATGTGCTCGGTCCCATGTGCCTTCTCTCCCTGCCTACCTCTGCATTCTCCTCCTTTCCTCTGCTGTCTGGCTGCCTCTGCCTGGCCTTTCCACCTGTCCCCAGACGCAATGGCCCTGCCCAGCTGGGCTGGCTAAGCCTCAAGGGCAGGGCTCCAACAAGCCCAGATGGCTGTTCAGGACCTGATTCCCTATGCTCCCCCGCCCCCATGGCCCTCCACTGCAGCCTTCCCTTCCTGCCCTGGGGAGTCAGGCAGGGAGTGGGGCTGGCTCCTGAGCCAGGCCCGCCCTACCTCGGGGTAGACTCCAATGAGGCTCTCAGCCTTGGTGTAGAACTCCTCCTTGAGAGAGATGACGATGGCCTGGAAGTTGCAAGTCGACTGCTCCTTGATGTAATTTGCCACCTGTGGGAGGGGCCGCCGGGTACTTAGCAGGGCTGAAGCCCTAACACTCCCTTGTGTTTTCCAGTCAGAACCAGAGGCAGAGGGGGTGGGGTAAGGGGTGAAGGGTGGGGGGAAGAGAGGCTGAGAGGTCACTGACTAGCACGGCGTGAATGACCCTGGGCCCAGCCTCCCAGGCACAGAGAGCAGGCAGCAGGAACGGCTAGAGCACACTCAGGAGTTGCTCCCTGAAACCCAGCCCCAAGCTAGGGGCCTCCCTCCCGGGCCCCCTTTCCTTGCACCCACCTTGCCAATGTTGGTGTTATCCAGGGCAGCATCGATCTCATCCAGGACGAAGAAGGGGGCTGGCTTGTAGCTGGGAGGGAACCAGTAGGTGAGCTGACACTGATGGGGGCAGGGGTGGGGCGGGAAAGCCCCAGGGCCCATCACACAGGCCAGCATCCCCCTCCACTTCTTCAGAGACTAAAAACCCCAGGTCTTAATGTTGCCTGAGCCCCCAAAGGCCCATATACCAACTGAGCCCTCCTCTGCATTCAACCCTGTGCTCCAGGAGAGGACATGGTCCTCTCCAGAGCTTCCAGACTGGCTGGAGAGATAAAGCGGTCCTAGGCTGTGGCCACACTGTCCAAGCTACCTGGAGGTCCTCCCCACCCACCTGCACCACGTTGCTCTGTCTCCCTGCCTTCTGCATGTGCTGCACCCTCTGCCTAGGATGCTTCCTGGTCTCTCGGCTATCTTCTACTCATCCTTTGCATTTCCTACTCAAGTGTTACCTGCCCTCAAAAGCCTTCCCTGGCCACCCAGACCCTCCCCCAGACTGGGCTGGTATCCCTCCTCTGTGTATCCACAGCGCACACGCTCACCCGGTTACAACACTTAGCTTGTTCACACATCTGGCTTTTACTAGACCATGAGTTCCTCAAGGACAGAGACCATGTCTGACTCATCTGTGCCCCCAAACCCCCAACAGAGTTTGGTACAGAGAGCAGCCCTCAAGAAATACTCGCTGAATGACGCTGTATAATCAAGTACTAAGTTGTGGGGGTCAGACTCAAGTACTATTGGCATTCAGGAGGGGGAGATCAGGGTATGTCACAGTGGTCAAAGCAGGCTTCCTAGAGGAACAGGAGGAGGAAAATGAGATGTGAAGGTGTGGAAGGTGACAGTCAAGCTAGATTTGCATAGAAAGGGCTTGTTAGCCAGCAACCATGTAAGCAAAAGCCTGGTGGTGGGACTGAATACATGCACGGGCCAGTGAGGGCATGCTGAGTGGATGAGGGTGGATGGGAAAGACAGGTCCAGGAAACCAAGGCCAGATATGCTGTAGTAGGTAGGGAAACAGGGACGCAATCCAGATTGCACCAGAACATCTTCACCTCTGCAGATCTCTGCATATCCTTGGGCCCCAGAGCCTCTGGTGGCCTCAGTTCAGTCTCTCCGCCAACTGCCTTGGGAGGAGCAGCCTTACCTGTGGATGGCAAAGAGCAAGGCCAGAGCTGCCACTGTTTTCTCCCCCCCTGACAAGTTGTCCATTGGCCGGAAGCGTTTGCCAGGAGCCACACAATTGTAGTTGATGCCGTCCAAGTAGGGCTCCTCAGGGTTCTCAGGGCCTAGAAATGCCTAGGAAGAAGGCAGATGGATCAGAATCTAGCTCTGGGTCTGAGTCTAGATGAGGACAGGGAGACGATGCCTAAAGGGAAGGGCAACAAGATGGTAGGGGCTAGCCGGGTAAGGGGCTCCAGCCTACCTGGGCACTGCTGTTGCGGGATAGAGCCTTGTAGATCTCATCAATATTGGTGGCCACAGATTCAAAACAAGCATTGAAACGGTCAAAGCGCTCCTTCTTGATCTGTTCGAATGCCTGCTTGGCTTTCTTGGCTCGCTTTCGGGCTGCCTCAAACTCTGCCACAAGGGAAAGACAGGTGACTCCTCAGCCTAGAGGTCATCCTGGCAAGAATGACCTGCAAATGACAATCCATAGAGCAGAGACATCCCAAACAGAGAGGAATGTCTGGGAAGGATCCCAGGAAAATGGTCCCACAACCGCCCATCACGAGAAAGCCAGCCACATAGTACAAATGAAGAAACGTGGGCTTGGAGCCACATAAACATGAATTCTTCCCTGGGCTCAACCAGCAACAAGCTGTGTGACTTCAGGTGGGCCATTCACCCTCTCTGAACCTCAGCAGTTTTCTACTCTAATAAAACGAGTGTGGTAACTAACCCCTACTGTTTAGGGCTCTTGGGAATGTCAAGTAAGAAAGCAAGTAAAAAGGGGAGCTGTGGCAATATGTAACAACAACAGGCCCTTGCTGTAATTTTGGCGTTCTGCCTTCAACTCAGACCCAAGTAACAGGAAAAATCTTACCATCTGAGGTCTCTTGGAACTTGTCTCGGACACTTTCCAGCTTTTCCATGGCTTTCATGTTAGGGGCAGCAATCCGCTGGAGTACACTCTGCTGCTCATTGAGTTTCTGCTGCAGTGTATTCATCTCCTGTTTGATCTCCTCCTCAGCCTGGGCATCCTGTAAACCCCAGGCCCAGCAATATCAAGAAGGGCCATCTCCACAAGAGATGCTCCAAGTAGGGGCCTGAGCACTTGCTCCCATGCAGAAGACAGGCTCGGCTCTTTCCACCAGGTCCTCCTCTCAGGAACCATTCCCACCGCCCCTGGAAATTACAGCCTGACACCACTTTCTCATTTCCAGCCCTTCCCCCAGGCCCTGCCAATCTCTCTGTCTCACAGGAAGAGCAGCTGGTGGTGCCCCTCTCTGGCTCTCAGCCCAGGCCATGAGCCAGCAACATCCCAGGGTGACCTAGAGGCTCCCACACAGGCTGGTCTGGACTCCACCTACGGCTCCACAATGAATAACGCAACTCACATTTTCTGCTCAGATCACCACATCCAAACAAATTCCATTTGAGTTTGGTTTTAGGTCTTATGGATATTGCAATGCATGTCTGGGCTTGTGCCTTTCTGCCACTTTCAGTCAGTAAATATTTACTGAATGCCTTCCAAATGCCAGGCGGCACTGGGGCTCTCATATTCTGTGAGCCAGGGTTCCTGTGCTCACAGAGCTCATGGACTAACAGAGGAAGGCATATAAGTAAACAATCAGAACACTGTACAATGAATACCAAAACAATGATAAACAGATGGGGTTGGGTCAGCACATAAGAAGGGTACCTAACTCAGACTCGGGCTACAGAAGGCTTCCAGGATTATGCTTAAGCTCAGGCCTACAGGATGAATGGTGAGGACAGAGAGAAAGAACAGTCTACGAAGACAGAAGCATCAAATGCAAAACCAGGAGTCTGCTTGTGGTTCATTCAAGGAAGTCAAACCAATTCAAAAACGTAATCAATTTTAATAAATTTCAAAAGCCAAAAAAGGGGGGGGGGGCAGGGAGGGGCAATTCAATATGGCAGTAATAGCACTGTGTGCATGTATGTGTCTGCACACGCACATACGCGTGCTGGGGGGGGGTGAGGTAAGGCTGGAGACGTGCAGAAGCCCGATGATAAAGGGCTTTTTTTTTTCTTTTAATGTTTTTATTTATTTCTGAGAGAGAGACAGCGTGAGCAGGGGAGGGTCAGAGAGAGAGGGAGATACAGAATCTGAAGCAGGCTCCAGGCTCTGAGCTAGCTGTCAGCAGAGTCCTACATGGGGCTCGAACCCACGAATCGTGAGATCATGACCCGAGCCAAAGTCGGACGCTTAACCAACTGAGCCACCCGGGTGTCCCAATAAAGGGCTTTTTAAGCCTAGTAAGAGGTTTGGACTTTGTCTCAAGGGAGGTGAGGTACCACTGAACTGGCTTGAAGCACAGGAAGGACACATGAATATACACAAATGGATACATAAACATATACATTTTAGAAAAACCTTTCTAAAGATCTCTTTATAACGCTATGAAGTGGTCCCTTGGATATAAGTGAAATATGAAAAATACACAACAGAATGCTTTTTTTTTTTAATCTAAGAGAAGGAATAGGAGTATCTCTGCATATAGATATATTTGTATTTTTAAAATACAAGAACAAAAAAAGGACAATCTAAAAACTAATTAAAATGGTTACCACAGAGGAAGGGAAGTGAAGGGGACAGGAAAGAAAGCTAAACTTCTCCTCATGTACCTTATATTATGCTTTTGGTTTTAGAACCATATGAAGATTTTACAGAATTGGAAAATTCAATCCAGATATGAAAACCACCAGGTAAAAAAGTTGCTGGGAACAAGACATTCACAATATACAAAGAATCACCCTAAAGATGACTACTTACTATCGATAACAGTAAGAAATCTGGGAATTGATACCTTAACCAAGGACCACAATTAACCATCAAGAATAGCGGGACATCCTCACATTACATGCCCCCTGGCGTGATGCAATACAGAGTACACAGCATCACCAACGAAAGGTTCTGGCCAAAAAATTACTTAAACCAAATCCATCAAGCCTCCAGACTAGATCAAACTTCCAATTTATAGGAAACAACAAGGGTAGGTAGAACAAGTTAAGCAATAATGAAAGGAAACAAACATATCCATAATATATCCATTCAAGACAACACGTAGACTTCAAACAATCAATGTGACTGTTCCACATTAAGAGAAACTAAAAAGAGATTAACCAAAAGCAATATGTGAACCTTGACTGAATCACAGTTAGAAACAATTATAAAAAAATGTAATATAGAATTGTGGTTATGGAGGAGAATCCCTTGTTCTTAGCTGAAGTATTTAGAGTTGAAGTCTGCAACTTCTTTCAAATGGTTCAGCAAAAACAAAAAGCATGTAGTACGGAGGGAGGGAATCAAGCAAAATGAGAGAGGGGAAAAGCTGGAAAATTATTCATTGGTGAGTGTAAGGTGAAAGACATGAATACGCACTGTTCTTTCGATTTTTCTGTAGGTTCGAAAATTTTCAATGTAAAGTTGGAAAAAATAAATCAAAATGCTACAATGAGCAACCCCTTACAAATGGAAAACTAAACAAAGAAACATGACTATATATTAAGTTGATTAAATACTCAGAATTCTTTGAAATTACTTTAAAATACAGGAACATGTCATACATGTTCAATGAGCCATTTAGCTTAATGGCAAAAAGGACCTCAAGGAAATCTTCAATAGCATTCAATAATCAGATTATTACTATGAGTATCTCATTGATATTTTCAAACTATTACATATATATAGAATAGGATAAAGTAAATATGTTATTATGTTAGTGTTGCTAGGAAGCAAGATTTTTAGCAAGACTAACTGGAGAGACTCAAACATAAAACCAATGACGTTAAACTATGAAAATTACAATTTCAACTGAAGTATCAATGTGAACTCATGATACATTTTTCTTTGAAAATAAAAATTGCATCTTGTAGCCTGGTCTACTGAAACGTTCTAGAAGCACTCAGCAACCCAGCAGTCATGAGCACTCCAGTGCTCAGTTGGTGGTCGCTAAATAGCATTTCTCACAACAAGAAGTCAGAGCTTCTCAGAGAGAAATGGCTGATTACAGATCTGGGGAAATGTAAAGGATAAACCTGGATATAACACCAGAAAGCAAGGAAGACATAAAAGTCTGTAACAGTTGTGTCAAAATGATTCAGAAGCCAACTTGAACAGGTTCCCACTAGCCAAAAATTCAACAACTTGATCAATAAGAAGGATAACAACCACAACAGTGCAACACATCTAATGTGTTTAAATCCGTAAATTCATAATGATCTGAAAACTCAGTGAACAAATCCTGATAATGCCAAAGAGCCAATTCATTATTTTATAAACTAGTAATGAAAGAAAAGAATCAAGCATACATATCCTGCCTTTTTTATAGAAGCTGCATACCTAAGGGTAACCAAATAACTGATAAGAGGAACTCTCTCTTTACAGTATTCCAGCTAATAAAGAATTACAGAGTAGGAAGATTACCATTTTGCAACCACAGACAAATTAATAAATCTAGACAATAACCATGATGGTTGCAAACCACACAAAAAAGAATCACAACCCGACATTACCAATCTCCTGATTAAAGTTAACAATACAACTTATGAAGTAGTCTTGACCAAAACAAACCCCTAAACTTGAATCTAATCAAACCCCTAGATCAAAGCTGTCCAGTATGGTAGCCATAAGCCACACGTGACTGATTTTAATGGATGTTGACAGATTTAAAAACCAATATTCAATTTGGTTACTAGAAAACTTTCAAGTATATCTGAATAAAGCCTGGGTATGTGGTTCTCCTTTTTCAATTATAAAGTTTTTAAAAAAAAATTTTTTTAAATGTCTATCCATATTTGAGAGAGAAAAAGACACACACACACACACACACACACACACACATACACACACACAGTGTGAGCGGGAGAGGGACAGAGAAAGAGGGAGACATAGAACCCGAAGCAGGTTCCAGGCTCGGAGCCATCAGCACAGAGCTCAGTGTGGGGTTCGATCCCACAAACCATGAGATCATGACCTGAGCTCAAGTCATACACCTAACCAACTGAGCCACCCAGGCACCCCTCAAATGTAAAGTTTAAGATAGCGAAATACAGATCAAGTATATCTGAGGAAAATTTAGCATCCACATTGAGATGTGCTGAAGCATAAATAGATACTGTATTTTGAAGCCTTAGTACAAAGAGACTGTCAAATATCTCATCAATAACTTTTATATTGTTTACACATTGAAATAACTCCTTAAGATATACTGGGTTGAGCAAAACACAGTAGTAAAATTAATTTTACTTTTTAAAAAACGACACATGTGGGTCATACTGTATCTCTATTGAACAGCACTGATCTATGTCTAACTACCCACTTTCAGGAACTACAGGGGATACCAGACTATTTTGTTTTGTTTTGTTCTGGAGGAGCATTAAAAAAATCATAGGATACAATCAACAAGGTATAGTATGTAGAAAATCATTCAGAAGAAATGAGCAAATTTCTTCAACAACAAAAAGTACTGCAAAGAAAAATAAAAACTGATCAAGGTGCATTTATACAGTAGTCCCCCTTATCCCCAGGGGTACGTACATTCTAAGACCCCCAGTGGACACCTAAAACTGTGGACAGTGCCAACCTCGACATACCATGTTTTTTCCCCATACATACATACCCACGATACTTTAATTTATAAATTAGACACAGTAAAAGATTAACAGCAATAATAAAATAGAACAATTATAAAAATACACTATAATAAAAGTTACATGAATGGTCTCTCTCTCTCAAACTATCTTATTGTATTGTAACTCACCCTTCTTGTGATGATGGGAAATGATAAAATGCCTATGTGATGAGATGAAGTAAGTGGATGACATAGGCACTGTGATACAGCACTAGACTACTGACCTTCTGACAATAGGTCAGAAGGAAGATCATCAGCTTCTAGACCACGGTTGACCGTGGGTAACTGAAACCACAGAAAGCGAAGGCATGGACAAGGGGGCACTACTGTAGATTAAATGAGATGTAAGAGACATATCAACCAATCACTATCTATCTATCTATGTATATCTATCATCTTATTTGACTCCCAGTTCAAGCAAACTATGTGTATATGACAATCAGGGAAATGTGAATATTAATTATAATACTGATATTAAAGAATTATTTTATAATACAGAATTCCAATATTAAGGAATTATTGGGTTTTTGGTATAACAATTCTAAATATTTCGAAATATTTCAAAATTATCTCTTTTAGACTCTTAAATACAGAGAATGAATTGAGGGTTGATGGGGAAGGCAGGGAAGAGGGGGAAATGGGTGATGGGCATTGAGGAGGGCACTTGGAATGAGCACTGGGTGTTGTACATAAGCGATGAATCATGGGAATCTACTCCCAAAACCAGGAGCACGCTGTATACACCGTATGTTAGCCAACTTGGCAATAAATTACATTTTAAAAAATTAATTAAAGATAAAAATGATCTCTTTTAGAGATACATTCTGAAATATTTACAAATGACATGACATGATATCCAAGATTTGCAGCTGATCCTTGAACAACAACAACATAAACAGTGATTAATGTGTATTTTCAAACTGAGCCCAGGAAAAGAAAATGTTACTAAGAAAATCATTAAAAAACACATTTACAGTACTGTATTTATTGAAGAAAAATCTGTGTATAAGTGGACCTGCACAGTTCAAACCCGTGTTATTCAAGGGTTGACTGTATTTTTTTTTTTCTTAGAGAGAGTGCAAGTGGGGGGAGAGGGAGAAAGAGGAGAAGGTGGGGAGGGAGTGTGAGAGGGAGAGGGAGAGAGGAACAGAGGGATTGAGGGAGAGAGGGGTGGAGAGGGGGAGAGGGAGAAAATCTTAAGCAGTCTCCACGCTCAGCACTGAGCGGATACTAGCCTTGATTCCACAACCCTGGGATCACGACCTGAGCCGAAATCAAGAGTCGGATGCTAAACTGACTGAGACACCCAGGCGGCCTGGGGTTGACTGTATTTTTAAAGAAGCCAGGGATACGAAGACAGGATAAAGTGTATGAGGTACACAGAAAACGAGTCTGGCCGTGAGCTGATAACTGCTGAAACTGGCGATGGCTACATGAGATGGCACTGTGCTATTTTGCTTTTGCCTGTGAAAATTCCCATAATAAAAATCTAAAAATAAGAGCAAATATCAACTTGAAGTGGCTCCTACTGGACAAAGATGGGACAATATGAACATCAAGAAGAAAAATGGCTCCAATAAACATCAAAATACATTTGAACAGTTTACAATAAATACAAATTTAAAACCTCACTGGTCACCTTTAAAGGTTACAAGGTCAACCACCTCATTCTGAAAGCTGGTAAATAAAAGAATGAAGCACTTATCGTGCCCTTTCTATACTGGCTATATTTCAAGGGAACTAAATAGTTGATATGAGAAACTTCATTTTAGAATTCCAATAAGTAAATGGAGGAGGAATGGAAGAATCAGAAAATTAACCACTTTGCAACTCTTAATAGGGCTAGGCAATGATGATTAAGAGCTGTTAAAATCAACTCGTGAAAGGCTGACAGGGAACTTTTTATAAAAACTGATGGGCTAACAACACCTGAAACTGGTGATCATCCCCACCCCCTTCCAGATTATTTTTCTCTTTATAGTATGTAAATTTTCAACATACACAAAAATGCAGGGGATAATACAAAGCACCCTCGTGTACCTATTATCCAGCTTTTTTTTTTTTTTAAATTTTTTAATGTTTTTATTTATTTCTGAGAAAGAGAGAGAGAGAGAGAGAGAGAGAGAGACAGCATGAGCAGGGGAGGGTCAGAGAGAGAGTGAGACACAGAATCCAAAGCAGGCTCCAGGCTCTGAGCTAGCTGTCAGCACAGAGCCCGACGCGGGGCTCAAACCCACGAACCGTGAGATCGTGACCTGAGCTGAAGTCGGACGCTTAACCGACTGAGCCACCCAGGCGCCCCCCTATTATCCAGCTTCTATAATTATCAACCCAGGGCCAGTATTCTGCCATCTATACTCAATTTCTTTCTATCTTCAATTATTTTAAAGCAAATCTCAACATGCCACTTCATCCATAAATACTGCAGTAAGTGTCTCTAAAACAGTTTCTGAATCTCAGTACTACTGACACTTTGGACCAGATCATTCACTGTTGTGAGGGCTGTCCTTTGTGCACTATAAGATGTTTAGCAGCATCCCTTGTGTCTACCTACTCTATACCATCAGTAACCAATTATGACAAGTGGGTGTCACAAGAATCTCCAGACATTACCCTACCCCCAGGGAGGCAAAATCCATGCACCACTGAGAACCAATGTTATAAAAGATAAGGACATTTAAAAAATAAAGCCACAATACCATCAGTTCACCTAAAAATATTAATAGCAATTTCTGAACATCATAAATTATCTGGTCAGTGTTCAAACTGTTGTTTTATAAAAAAAATTTTTTTTACAGGCTTTTCAAAGCAGGTTTCAAATAAGGTACACACTGAAACTGACTGATTTGTCTCTTACGTCTCGTCTATAAACTCCCCTTCCTCTCTTTGTAATGGGATTCAAGGGAGTGCTACACATTCCAACTGGTTGATTTGTCTCTTATAGCCAATAAAAATTTTCCTTCTTCCTTCTCATTTCTCTATGGAAAAGACCAGGTCTACAGAGTTTCCTACAGTCTGGATTTAGCTAACTGCATCCCTGTGTTTTTTATTTAACATGTTCTCTGGCACCGGTGTTTCATACAATTGGTGGACATAAGGCTTGATCAGATCCTTGAGTTTCTGACAAGAATATTTCACAGTAACATTGACCTCTGATCAAACTTATTACAAAGATAGAGAGAAATGACATTCAATGTTAACGGACGTGATGCAAAAGAAAGCTCACAAGCAGACAGCACCACCTATAATATATTCCTGCCAAAAATAAAAAAATGAACTGAATCCAATCAAACCCTAGATTTAAGTACCAGTTTACAGGAAGCACAGGGGATAGAAAGAAAGACACATTAAATAACATAGGACACAATTGGCCAAATTTGGAAATTGTACAGGGCCAATAACCTAGTTTCTTCCATAAATAGATAGAAAAAAATAAAGAGGGATAAGAAAATGTTACAGACTAGAAGAGACCAGTTTTAACATTATGAACATCACTTGAATCCTGATTTAAATATACAAACTGTGGGGCACCTAAGTGGCTCAGTGGGCTAAGCATCTGATTCTTGATCTCAGCTCAGGTCCTGATCTCAGTTCCTAAGTTCGAACCCTGCATCAAGCTCTGCACTAACAGTGTGGAGCCAACTTGGGATTCTCTCTGCCTCTCCCCTGCTAGTGCATGTGCATGCACACTCTCTCTCAAGATAAAATAAACTTAAAATATACAAACTGTATTGTTTGAAAAAAAGGTATTTATGGGAAATTTGTGCAAATCTAAACATTTACTGAGTATCAGATGACATTGCAGTTAGTCTTAAAATTTTTTTGGTAGGATACTGTGGTTACATCTTTTAAAATGTCCTTTCTAGAGATGTATATTCAGGTAATTGTGAGTATTATCTGGAATTTGATTTAAAATATGCCAATGGGGAGGAAAGGGTATAAAAAACAAGACTGACCATATGTTGCTAATTGCTGAAGCTGGGTGATGAGTACCTGGGGTTCATTATATTCTTCTCTCTACTTCTGCGTATATTTGAAATTTTGCACAATAAAGGTTTCTTTAAAAAAATCAAGTACCCCTGGCTATAATGATGGATTGGAAAGCATCAGGACCTGTTTAGGAGGCTCCTAGAGTAGTCCATGTGAGAGGTGAAATGGCCTGTACTAGAGAGACCACAGAAACAGACAAAAGTAGAATTCGCTAGATATTTAAGGAGGTAGAATGGATAGGGCTTGATAATTCAATGAATATGCAAGATGAGAGACGGAGTCAAGAATGAGGCTCAGATTCTGGTTCAAACCTATGGCTGGCACTGAGAAGGAGAAGACTTGGGGAGGAAGGCTGGGGTTTGAGGTACCTGTGGAGCACAGCATACATGGCAGCTGAAGCCAGGGGAGTAAAAGAGATACCCAGGATGAGAGAATGCCAAGTGAGCAGGGAATAGTGCCTGGGACAGAGTACTGAGGAACACCCAAGGCCTATCAGTTCACTGTAAAGGAGCACGTTCTCTGTGTGTACATCTGGGCTGAGACGTGTATGTGCATGGAAGGGGAAGACTGGCAGCAGGCAGGGATGAGGGCAATGGGGTTGGGGTGGGGGGAGAGATGTGCCTGTTTCTGTGTGTGCATAGGTGGGGGAGACCCTTAAGTCACAACTCTCTCGTTTGCCAGCTTACCCCTCTTTCCAGCCATGGTCTCCATGGGGGCCCCAGGTGGGCTGACTCTCTCCCTTTGAATAGCTGGGAAGGGGAAGATGTCCCCACCCCTGTGGCTGATCCTCACCTTCAGATCCTCACACAGGTCACCGTAGTCAATCTCGATGAGGGCCTCTCGTGCATAGATACTGGAAGTTCGCTGAGAACCACTCACTGAATCCTCCCCCTGGGAGCTACCCTGCAATGGTGAAAGGGAGAGTCCAATGGAGCACACTGGCCATGAGAATGCCCCTCTAGAGGGTGCAGGTGGGCTCCTTTACAACCTTCAAAGTCTTTTGAGAAGCACCTTGCTAGAGAGCACCTATAGCATTAGGACAGCAGCTCTGAAGGCACAAAGACCTGAGTTCAAAATTGGGCTCTACCACTAACAGTGGGATCCTGGGCAAGTCATGCTGTCAGATCCTGACACCCGAATCCTGATTTAAACACACAAACCCTCAACTGTAACACGGGACAATGCCTGCCTGGCAGGATTGTGTTTTGGATTAGGAGTAATTATGTCACACGTTACCATGGTGCCTGGCACATTTCTGGTGTTCAAAATATTTTGCTGAATTAAATTGAAATGCTATTTGGGAGGAAGGAGGGAGAAAGACATGTGGACCTGAGATCCAAGCCCAGGTCCAAAACAGATATATGCAAACCTCCTCTCAGTTAATGTTCCCACCCCTTGCAACCAATCTTCACTTCCAGTGCATAAAATGCCTTGGCTCCTCTATTAGCTGGTGTCCCTCCCTGTCATATGACTAAGCCTTGTCACCTCTGCATTGCTGATGTCCCTTACCCAACCCTCTCCTGGCCAACCTCCCTCACTGCAGCTAGGCCATCATCTCTCAGGTCCCCCAGCTTCTGTCTTCCTTCGCTCTTGGCTAATGTCCCTCAACTTGCACTCTTACCAACATTCATCACCTGCAGGAGCTTTCAGCTCAAGTCCCTAAGGTTACAGAATGATTTCATCTTCTCCTGGCCTCACTTCCTCACCACCCACTGACTTGCTACCCAAGGCTAGTACCTTTCACCTCACCTGCTTTCTCAGCCTCACCTTGCCTCATGTCCCATGCATCCCTCCTTATGTTCTCCACCACCCCCACCCACCATCCTTTTCTCTCTCCCTGGTCACTCTCACCCCCCGCATCCCTGACCAATGTTGTTCACTGCCCACTCCCACCACCAGCCATGACACACACCTCTTCCTGACTAATGTCGTCCATAGTGCCTTTAGACAGTGGCAACTTGATGTCCTGCATCTTGCAGGCCTGTAGCAGGTTGTGGCGGTCACTGCGTTTCTGTTCAAGCTTGGTCTCAATGGCTGTTACCTCCTTCTGTAAGTGGGTCATTTCCCTAAGAAGGTCCAGGGAGAGGTGAGATCCAAATCCAGCAGGCTGCCTGCTCTACCTAGTTCCCCCACCCCAGGCCTGAACCCACTCACTTGTTGGCGCCCCCCAGTTTCTTACGAATCTCCTCCATCTCATGATTCTTGTCATTCACCTCCGACTTCTTGGCCAGGTGCTGATTTTTCAGGTCCTGTAGCTGGGCCATGGTCTCATCTATGATCTTCATGTGTCTTTGTTCCTCCTGGTCCCAGCAGGGGGAACAGGACAAGAAGTGAAGGTTTTCCTCATCTCACCTTGGGATCTTCTCCCCTTGCCCCCATCCTTTCCACCAGGCAGAAGGAGCCTCTGTGTCAGAGCCTCTCTTCGGTAAGCTCTGCTTTCACACACCACCCTTATCCTCTGGGCTTTTTATCTTTTTTCAAATTTGGTTGCCTACACACCCCATAATACAAGTAGCTTGATGTAGGAAAGTTCAAAGTATTAAAACAGTATCAAGTAGGAGTAAAAAAAAAAAAAAAAAAAAATCACTCATAATCCCACCAGCCCACCCGCCAGAGATAACCAGTTAACATCTTAGTCTATTTCCTCCTCACATCACTTCTAGATAGCTCTACAGTCTTGAGACTAGATTGGAATTAAAACTCTATATTCTGACTTAGTATTATATTTAAGCATCTTTTCCACATCAAAATTACTGTCACAAGCAATATAACATCAATGATTTTTTAAAACCCCACACAATACTGTGTATTTTCTATGAGTATACCTATATGAATATACAAGTATTTAAGTAAATACCTACAAGCTCTGGATGAATACACATTACATGGGATTAGCCCCAGGAAGAAGAAAGGGAGTGGCACTGAGTGTAGTCAGTCAAGGGGATCGGAGTCTTACTTAATAGATCTGATTTCTTAAAGGAAGAATGTTTGGTTTTCATTTTGATCTTAAAAGTCACATAAAGGGGACATATCTGCAACTTCCTCTCAAATGGCTGATAAAAATAATATGCATACACAGACAATGCAGAAACAAATATGGCATGTCAGTGATTGATGAATCTTCATGACAGGTAGAGGGGAGTTCTTTGTAGTACTCTTGCCACTTTCTGCTAAGTTTCAAATGATTTCAAAATAAAAAGTCATAGAAATATGACTCTGGATCATCTAGATGTCCATGTACGCCTGCCTGATCTTCATTTGCATTTAAGATTCTGGTGACACCAAAGAGAACTACTTTAATTATCAGCGTTTAATGAACAAACACACACCACCACCACCACCACCACCACCACCACCACCACCAAACACAGGCAGACATAAGAGTCAAATGGTTTAAACCAAGTGAGGAGGATCAAATCACCTCAGGATGGGATGCTATGAGAAGAACCACGGTTTCACAGGAATTTAAAGAGAAGAAATGTGGGGAAAGGGAGTCGTCAGACAATACCCAGTGACACAGGCATGCTAGACTCAAACTGAGCCATAGCAGTCAGCAGCACAGGCGCATTATGAAAAGGGACTCCGTTTCAGCAAAACACCATCATCTATCTGTTGCACTGAATTAATGTGGTTAATTATAAAAATTAATTTTAAGTTTATCCTGGATTTCCGGTTAAGTGCTCTAAGTATGGATGTTTGTATATATTAAACGTTAAGGATTTTTTAAGCCAACACTAAAGATCTTACATCTTTAAACAGGTTCTGTATATCACTAAAATTCGAAGACCATTCAACTACACACATAAATGAACATATCATAATTTGCTAAACTCCTAATTCCCAAAGGACACTGGAGAGGTTCCAACACGGAACTATAAATGTTTGTAATAAACATTAACGTCCGTGCACAAAGCTGTGCCAGGATTTTGGATTTCCTCAGGTATTACTAAGTAAAAGGGGATAAATATATTCTGAAGAATCTTGATAAATGGTGCCATATGGCATAAGAATGCTGGTCTTGGACACCATGGCCAATGTTAATCATTTTTTTAAATCCTGGATAATGTGATAGGAAACAACTTACCTCTGTTGCTTTAATTTGCAGCTCTTTGATTTCTAATAAGGCTAAATTATGTGTATGTGTTTATGGGCTATTTGAATCTTCTTGAACTGTTTGTGCCTCTTACTCATTTCATTTTTTCTGTTTAGGTCTTGGTGTTTTCTTATTTCAACAGGGCTTTATAAATAATGGATATTATCCTTCTATCATATTTCTTCCAATTTTTCCTCCCATTTTTCAGTATGTCTTTTCATGCTCTACTTCCTTACCTTCTTGAGCTTTTCTATCTCATTTTCATCCTTTTTCACTGTCTGCTCCCACATGTGCACTTTATCTTGGTCCTCTTTCAATTGGTTCTTTTCAAAATCCAACTGGATGCCCAAGCGAGTCTTCTGGTTCTCAAACTCCAAACTGTGGGGAGAAAGGAGAACTAGGCCTAGGATGCAGGGACTCAGGTACTACAGGATTTCAGTCACCACTCAGCTCATCCCTCCATACCCACATAAAACTATTCTGACTCCAACTAACGTTGGAGAACTAAGTTCCTCAGCCTAGCCTTGTGGATATGGCACAAGGCAGGGGAGATCAGACCAAACTCCACTACTCCCCCTTTATACACTGGAAGACTCCAGAGCCCTCCCAAGTTCCTAGGAGGCACAAAAAGGCCTACCTGAACCCACCAGCTATGATAATTCCTACTTATTAAGTTTCTGTGTACCTTACATAATAACCTCTAATCCTCTAATTAATAGCTCCACAAGTAAGCGTGATTATCATAATTTGAAAAATGAGGAAACACGGGCCAAGAGGTAAAAGACCTTGCCCAAGGCCACACAGCTAGTAAACAGCACATGTGAGACTGGAATCTAGGTCTTAATACCAAAACCCAGGCTCTTTCTCCTATGGCACCTTCACAATGTAATGTGATGTAATAAGAGATCTGGCATCCAAACTCTGCCATTCACTAGTAGTATAATCTTGGCCAAGACAGTTATAAACTTTATGCTTCTGTTTCCTCATCTGTAAGATGGAAATAACAATAGTACTTACCTTAGAGTTATTGGGAGAATTTTTTCTTCCCCCTTTGGTTGGATCATTTAATTTTCAGTGTGAGATACTCTAGAACTTTTTTTTTTTTTTTACCTTCCCATGAGATATTCTTTATTTGGCTTTTTTTATTTTTTTTAATTTTTTTATTTTTTTACAAATAGTTTATTGTCAAGTCGGTTTCCATATAACACCCAGTGCTCATTCCCACAAGTGCCCTCCTCCATGCCCATCTCCCCCCTCCCCCCACTCCGGGAGAATTTTTTAACAAGTTAATATGCCTCAAGTCCTTAGAAGCATGCCAGACACACAGTAAATACTTATTAAATTTTAGTTACCATCATTATTGACAGTATACTGGCTGCATTCAGCTCATATTTGCTCACAGGCTTTGAATCTTTCCAACGGCCCTACCCACCACCCTCCCCCATCCCAGAACCTTTAAGGAGCAGAGGTAAGGTAGTAAAAACAAAAGGAAAAAAACATGGAGAAAATACTAGATGCCTGCTATTGCTCTGCTCCCCATCTCTTCAGAAACTCAGAGTATGTAACCAGCATCCAGATACTAGCAGGCCAGGCAGGGCTAATTTCCAACTGCCTCCCCACCCCCCAATATGGTATGACAGATGCTGCCAGATGTCATGCTAGCAGCTTAAACCTATTAGTCACTATAATCCAAATGGAATGTAATTAACTCTATAATTTTGAGCTATGCAATTTTAAGTCCAATCTCCTAAGCATGACTCATAAAGCCCTCTATGATCTGGCCCCTGCTGACCTGTCCACCACCCCCGCCTTCCTCCTGACCCCATTTTTATGCTTCAGACATTCAAAACTACTTAGTTTCCAGTACAAGGCACACTCTCTCACACCTCCAAGCATGCTGTTCTCACTGACTGGAACTCCCTTCTGTCTGCTGCCCAGCTGGCTAAGTCCTACTCACTCTACAGGCATCCAGTTCATCGCTCCTTGTTCTGGAAAAGCTTTCCTGACAGTTGTGAGCAGGTTCTCTGCTTCTATTACACGTTTCTGTGTTTCCTCCCTTTTTGGTGCAGTAATTATATCCCACAGTCCGTAACACACTTATGTTCACTGTGCAAGACCCTTGTCTCCTTTGGCCCAATCTTTGATTCCCACTCCCATTACTCTCCCTACAGTGAGCATGCAGTCCAAAGTGACATACGTATATATACATACATATGTATATAGCCTTAAGAATACAGATCTTTGTAAAATATACTTGCTTTTAAATGTACACAAATGCAATTATAAATGTATCCATGTTAGGGCCTATAAATCTAGTTCTTGCTTTGAACTGCTACATAGTATATAGTCTATATATTCATCACATTCAACTTCTATTTTCCTCCAAGTGATGGCCGTCTCTGTGGCCACCAACATCCAACTACTACAAATTATGCCAAGACACAACCCTGAATGTGTCTCTTTGTTGCCCTGTGGCAAGACTCTCTCTGAGCTATATACCCAGAAGTGGCTTTGCTAAGTCATAGAGCTTATGCAGACTTATTTTCACCAAATACTGCTAAGACTGTTTTAATTTGCATTTCTCTGATTAGGAATAAGGCTGAACAAATGAGAAACAATGAAATCTGGCCATGTGTAGCAACATGGATGGACCTTGAGGGTGTTATGCTGAGCGAAATAAGTCAGGCAGAGAAGGACAAATACCATATGTTTGCACGTATAGGAGGATTAGGAGGAACTTGACAGAGGACCAAGGGGGAGAAGAAGGGCGGAAATGGTGGGGGAAAGGGAGAGAGGCAAACCATGAGAGACTCTTGAATGCTGACAAAAACTGAGGACTGATGGATGTGGGGGGGAGGGGGGGATGGGCATGAAGGAGGGCACTTTGGGGATGGGCACTAAGTGTTATGTAGAAACTAATTTGACAATAAACTATTTGTAAAAAAAAAAAAAATAAATAAAAGCTACATGACATGTGATTAAATCACTGCTTTGATGGCTAATGGTATGTGTATTTATTTATCTGTGTGTATTCTTAACTTTCCCAGTTTTCATCCTCAGTAAATTGTCAATAAAAAAATAAAAAATAAAAAAAAAAAAGGAATAAGGCTGAACATTAATCTGTAGTTATCAGCCATTCGTGCTTCTTTTTCCATGAAATGCTAACTATACCCTCTGTCCATTGTTCTACTGGGTCTCTTGTTTTTATCTCTCTTCTTGATTTGCAGTTCTTTGAACATTTCCTCTGTATATACTATGTACCTCAAGTACAGCATCAATGACACTGTTCTCAAACTGTTGATCTGTTTGTCTCCCCTACTATTCCATAACTCCCTCAGGACAAGGACAGTCTCTGATTCAATTCTATATAACCTGTGAGCCTGGGTAGGAAGGCAATGAATATTTACTATATGGGCCATGAGCTACATAAACTGCAGACTGAGGCCCAGGGTCCAGGGGGCAACCTCTTTCAGAGATTGTCACGTTCATCTGTGTCACCCCAATCTCCTCACCAATACCTAGCACATGACAACTTGGTACAACGTAGGTACTCAAGAAACGTCTATTGAATGAACAAATATACTAAAGCGGGAAGAGAAGAGGAACTGTTTTGTTCTTACTATCCCAACTTGATTCCATCCCCACCCCTCTGCAATGCCCATCAGGATAATGACAATAATAAAAGCTAGTGTTTATTACTCTCAGCAGATGCTAAGTATTATGATAAATACTTCACAAGCGAGAGTTCACCTATCCTTCCACCAAATGCCATGAAACAGGCATCATTATTATCCCACTTTACAGATAAGAAAACTGGGGCTCAGAGAGGTCAAGTCACTGCCCAAGATAATGAGCTGTGGAGCTAGGATTCTAACCCAGGTAAACCACATTTAAAGCTGGCACTCTTAAGCATGAGACCATGCCTCATTGCCTCCCTGATGTCCCTGTTCTTTAAAGCTGACCTACAATAAACACCAATCATTCTAAGACCTGCTCCGTGTCTTATGATGGCATGTGACTTCCCAGAATATCAGGTTGGGGGCTCAAGGGCACCCCAGTGTGTCCTCCTGCACCCCACACTTCCACCTACCGCTTCTTGGCAATTTCATTCTGCCGCTTCACCTTCTCTTCCTCAAACTCTCGGATGTTGCGCACACCAATCTCCCGACAAAACTCTTCAAACACCTCATCCTCTACCTAAGGGGAGAAGCGAGGGAGGGCAGAGGCCCTTTGGGTCAAAGTGCTGCTGCCAGCCCCAGTCCCGCCCCACCGCACACACTGGCATGGTTCATCCCCTACCAACCTGGTTCATCTTCTCCTTCAAGTCTTTCATTTCCCTCTCTCGGCTCTGGATGATCCTCTTGATATCATTAATACGAGGCCCAAAGTTGGCTAGCTCACTCTCCAGCTTGGACTTTTCCTGCAGGAAACAGGGTTGAGGGCAAAAGGGACCAGTTCTTTGGAGGAACAAAGCCACCCCGAGCACCCCGGCCCAAGCACAAGAAGGGCTAGCTCTCCACATGCTGAGAGAACATGGCTCACAATTCCCCAGTCAAGGTTCCATCATCTCCCACTTGAACCATCATACAGCTTCCTCCCCAGTGTCTATTCAGCTAGCTTTAATCCATAGGACTGGGCACATGGTAAACATCAGTTACAGGTCCACACTCCACTATCTAAAGTCCTTGGAATTCAGACTTTTTGATTTTAGAATAAGGTAAAAGGATATTCATACTACACTTTAAATAATGCACCCTGTGATCAAACACATTAATACACCTAAGAAGAGCATCCCCACTGACAGGGACTAAAATGTCTGCACTCACTTTCAATTCACTTTCTCAGCAGCACATTAGAACGAATGGTGCTAATAATAGCAACTAACATTTACTAAGCACTTACTGGGTGCAAGGAATCAGTCTAAGCACTTAACAGGCATGCAATCATTCAATCTTTGCAAGAAGGCGATAAAGCAGGTGGTATTCTAACTCCCATTTTACAAATAGATGAAAAACTGATGCTGACATGTTAAGTAAGCTGCCTCCCACCATACAGTCAAGATCTGAAGCCCTGACGGCCTGCTATGCTTGGTTCCCTGAAGCAGGCTGGGAGGAAAAAGGGAAATGGGATGCATTCCAACTCCCAAAGAAACTTTGACCAGGAACACGAGGGTGGCCTTTGGAGAAGAAGGCTGAAGACCAAGCCCCACCTGCAGATTCAGGGCTAGATGTCTTGTCTTGGTCTGTTCTAGGTCACTCTGCGAGTACTTGAGCCGCATCTGCAGTCCATGGGCCTGAGACTGTACCTGACGTAGCTCGGCCTCTTTCCGCTTTGCCTTCATCTGCTCCTGAAGTGGACATGAGAGAACAGCTGGGTGGTAAGAACAGGAGTGGTCGGCCTGGGCTTAGGACTCCAACCCTTGGAGACAGTTATGCCTGTGACTTACTTTCAGCTCCTCTGTCAACCGCTCCTTCTTCTCTTTCAACTTATCTACCGCTTTCTCATCCCAGCGCCGAGCCTTGGCCTTCAAGTCACTGGCCCCACCAGAAATCACCCCTGACTTCTGGAACAGGGTCCCATCCAATGCCACTGTCTACACACAGTAGGGAAAAGAGAAGGAGGGGGAGAAAATGAATAGAAGAGTCTCCAATACTAAGCCTGTCCAGCTCCAATGTGCACAAGGGAATCCATACCTTGTGACGCTGGTGGCCGCCAAAGGCAATGCGGCGAGCATCCTCCACATTGTCACATACGAGGGCATTGCCACAAGCATACTGTAGGGCCTTTTTGATGTGGGGTGGCTCATAGCGAATCACGTCAATCACCAGCTTGGCCCCCTTCAGTTCCCGGAGCTTCTCATCTGTAGGTTTCACCTATGGCAAGAAGCTCAGTAAGTGGGAGAACATGAAGAGCTAGGAGAAGGGGCCCTCTCACACTGCCCTGACCCCATCCCCACCAGCCTCACCTCCAGGTAGTCAAGAGGCAAGAAGGTCTCAGGCTCCCCACGCTGTTCCTTGATATACTGAATACAGTCCCGGCCTGTCTTCTCAGAGTCCACAATAATGGCATCCATGTTCTTGCCCAAAACCTTGGTCACAGCAATCTGGTACTTCTTTTGTGTGGGCTGACAGAGGTCAATGAGGCGGCCATACTGAGGAAAGTCAGAAGAGAAAACTGAAGCATGAGGCTTTTGGGGACTGGCTCAGGAACCCCAATTCCCAGCTCAGAAAGGGGCAGACTAAAATCTGAATGAGGAACATACCTTCCGTGCTATGGAGGAAAAGCCTACTCTGTCCCCAAAGCAACAATCACTCTAGTCATGCCCAAATCCAAAATCATCTTTCTAAACCTCAGTTTCACCATTTCACAGACCACTGCTGCCCTAGGCACTATGTCAGATATTCCTTACATACCTTACCTCAAATTCGCACAAGCACCCAGCAAAATAAATCTTTTTCCAGTTCATGTCCCCCATGCCCCCTAAGCTAAACATGGTTTCCTAAGAACTATCAGATAACGGGTAAGAGCTTCAAGGGCAGGGAATGAGCCTAATTCATCCTTATAAACTCCCCAGGAGTGTCTAGAGGAGAGATCAGGAAATATCTGTGGAAGCAAATTAAGTTGAACCCAGGTAAGGAATTACAGCAGAGAGAAAAAGAATATTCAGGGAACTCAAGATTTGGTTCAAGAGGCCAAGAGCTCTGATAAAGCCTAGACTATCCCTACAAGCAAACGAACCAGCTGGTACAGACCATGGGAGCTCATATGGAAGCCTGCAGAGTTACTTCCTATGAGACTAAATCCTATCCTGTGTCTCCTCCCCCTTCCAAAGGCCTCTCCAGTTTCCCAGCATACCGCAGAGGAGGGGAAGCAGCAAGACAAAACCTTCAAGAAGATGCAACTGGTGTGATGGACAGAACAGGAGGTTCCAAGTCAGAAATAAATTGGGTTTGGATTACAGCTCTTCCACTTATAAGCTTGCTGTTTTGGGTAAGTCATTTAACCTCTCTGAGCCTTGTTTGCCCAGCTGTAAAAAAGGGATCAGCAACCTCATCCTCACAGGGCTGCTAACAGCCAGTGGGAGAGTAGGTGCTCAGGAAAGGAGTTTCCTTTCCATTCTTACCACAGAGCCAGGGTACAAGCGCTTGATGCTTTCCATAATCTCTGCCTTTCGCTGTTGGCGGCTGCTCTCCTGGCGATCAATACGGGCATCACCTAGCTGCTCCATCACCTGGTTCAGCTCCTTATTGATCTCATCAATACGCCGCTTGGCCATCTCCACCTCCTCTGTCAGCTCCCCCTCTAACTTCTTCTGCTCCTCTAGGGACTGCCTACAAAGTGAGGGAACGTAACGGGTTACCCTGACTGATGAGAAAATATTCCTGACTGGAAGGGACTCTGGGGATCTTGCCTGGGGAGGGGCAGGACAGACAGGGTTCACAAAAACAGACTGGAAGTAAGAGGAAAGGCTGAAGAGCCACATACTTGCTAGTGGTAATGTATTCCTCTAGTTTCTCAATCCGTTTTTGATTCTCTTCAATCTCCCGCAGCTTTTGCTTGATCTTGGCCTGGAAGAAAGACAAATATACAACATCACCAGGGGCTGAGCAAGTTAACTCTAAGACCATGGGGCCCTGGCTTATACCTGCTTTGTTCCCACTCATCCAAGAGCCCAACAGTCCAGGACAGTCTGTCACTAATGGGGAAGACCTACTAAAAAGCAGACACACAACAGAGCTCAGTGTGGCTCTGCTAACTGATGCCCCTCCCAGAGCCCTGGGACCTTCTCATGGCGTTCTACCCAGCCGGGGTAGAACATATCCCAGTTCTGCCACCTGATAATGATGTGACCTGAGGCAAATTACTTCAACTCTGCACTATAGTTTCCTCATTTGGAAAATGAGGAATTAAATGAGTGAATATATGTAAAATATAGTGCTTAGCACACACTAAGTGCTCACTAGTTGTTAGCTATTGTCATTACTGTTAAGGGGCGCCTGGGTATCTCCATCAGTTAAGTGTCTGACTTTGGCTCAGGTCATGATCTTGAGGTTCATGGGTTTGAGCTCAGCATAGGGCTCTCTGCTGTCAGCATGGAGCCTGCTTTGGATCTCTCTGTCCTCCCCCCCCCCCCCACTCACGCTCTCTCCCTCTCAAAAATAAACATTATTAAAAAAATGTAAAAAAAAAAAAAAAAAGAAAAAGACTATCATCACTTTTTTTTTCCTGGACCATTATCCCTAATCTTGTAACCCATGCCCACCTCTGTCTCTACTTTCTTCCGCTCTTCCAGATCCAGCCGGTCCTGGTCGGCTTTCTGATCTCGATTGAACTTCTCCAGCTCCTGGGCCAAAGTAGCTGCTCTCTTGCTGGCTTCTTCTTTCAACCGGTGGTATTTCTTCACCTGTATTAGGAACAGCCAACCAAATCAGTCTCTGTAGAAGCACAGCAATCCCCCACCCCACCCCCAACCTCCCAGAGCTTACCTGATTCTCCTCCAAGGTTAAGTCTCTGCCCTGACTCTGACTCTCCTCTTCCATCCGTTCCTCAAACTCCTGCCGGGCTTTCTCTACTGACAGCATCTCCTTTTCCAGCTCATCCATATCACCTTTACGCTTCTTGTAATGCTTCTGAGCATTCTGTAGGGACTTCTTGGCTGCTTCCAGCTTCTTGATTTTGTGGGAGGTATTCTCCTTGGCTTTGATGTACTGAGGCCGCTTCTGGTTCAGCTCTGAGTCCTTCTCCCTTTTGCCAGATGGGGGGTGGTGGGTAAATCAGTTAGCACTGTGGTAGAAAGGAGGGTTCCCCAGCTTTTTACCCAAAGGGGGGCCTAACATCCCAGCCAGCCACAGGGAATTGCTTAAAGAATGAGGGCCTGAAACCCCCCAGATCCTCAGAAAAGAGGCAGTCTGATTACTCCCTGGAACTGACAGCTTCAGCCTGGCGTTCCAGCCACTCCGTAAGGTAAAGCTGCCACTCCTACATCAGCCCTAGCCAGGCCAGGCCCCTCATTAACAGCTCCCAAGAATGCCGTGTTCATGGAGTTGTCCCCCATCTGATCTAACCATTTCATGTCCTTTAAACTTCTAGCACCCGTTTTCCTCTCCCAGGAAGGCATTCCCAGCCACCCTAGTAGCCGGGCCTCTCATCGCTTCCTTTCACTTAGCAAGGTCCCCACCCCTTTCAAGTTCTCTCTTTTATGAGTACTCAAATGCTCTATTTGTCTAAAATGAAGTCAAGAAATGTGCCTGGTTCTGGCCAAAGCAAGTGAAGAGGAAGACAAACTAGGACAACCATTGGATTCTAGGACCAGAGGAGCCCTAGGAAACAGCACAACCTTTCGGTTTCCCACAGGTTACAGGCCCAGGCCTGCCTCTTACTTGATCTCCTTCTCAATCTGCTGCTGCTCCCGCATCATTTTGCCCAGCTCCTTCTTCTTCTCCTTCAGTTCATCCTCTACTTTGTCCATACGCTTCTTGTCCTTCTCGATCTCCTTGTTCTTAGAGGCTAGTTCCTTATTGAGCTTCTCAATTTCCACTTCATTGTGATAAAGCTTAAAGAGCTGCAGCTGCACCTGAGCTCGCACCACCTCATCCTTCAGGCGCTGGTAGCGGTCAGCCTGTGCAAACAGGAGCATGGAGGCAGGCATGCATCAGTAAGGCACTGGCTCGACCCTGGCCCCTCATAGCCCAGAGGTGGCCTAGCCACCTACCTCTTCTTTCTCTTGTTTGGCCTCCTTGCGTTCAGCCGCAATATTTTTTTTGCGATGGTAATTAAACTGTGTGTCCTCTTCAGCCTTCACCATTTCCTTCTTTCGCTTGTCATACTCCTGGGCCAGCTCCCCAGAGCGACTGATCTCTTCAAATAGAGCTGTTCTCTCTTTGGGGTTCTTCATGGCAATAGATTCCACAGCACCCTAGTAAAGATCAAAACACTCTCTCCATTTAGAGCCTAGCCAGCTCAGTTCCTTCTACCATTTCACCCATTCAGAAAAAGGTCCTGACCCTCTCCCCACACTAGATGCCACATTTCACACTGGGCCTTGAGGACGCGTTCCCTGCCTCTTGAGGTGCACATATACCAAAAGAGACAAAAGCAAAGACAACACCACGTGTTACGTGCAGTGACAGAAGCAACAGAGAGAAAAAGGACTAAGTGGAGCTTGGGGGTGGGAGACTGGTAGGCATGTCTATCCAGGAAAACTTCCCAAAAGTGACATCTAAGTTGAGTTTGAAAGATGCGGAAGAACTAGCCAAGAAAGTTAAGAGAGAAGGTCATTTCATGTAAAGGACAATTAATATGCAAAGTCCTACAGGCCAAAGAAAGCAAGTGAATTTGGGGAATTAGAAACGGTTTAAATGAGCTGGAATGCAGGGTTGGAAGGGAAAAGTACTGACAGGTGAGGGGCTAGTGAGGCAGGCAAGAACCAAAGGATGATGTTTCCTGAATGCCAGGAGTTTGGAGTTTATGCCAAAGCAATGGTTCTCAAAATTTAGCATGCATAATAACCTGGAGAGCTTGGTAAAACACCCAGTTCTGGTCCCCACCCCATAGTCTCTACATCTTTTGGTCTGGGATGGGACCAGAGAAGGTGCATTTCTAGCATGTCCCCAGTTGATGCTCATCCAGAGACTATAATTTGAGAACCACCATAAGACAATGAGCAATCACTGAAAGGCTTTAAGGAGGAAAAGGAAAGAAACAGATTTGTGTCCTTGTAAGATGAACCTAGCCTACAGGATGAACTGGAAGGGGCCAGAGTGGAGTCTTGTAAGCCCAGTGAAGAAGCTGCTACATCAATTCAGGGGAGAGATTAAGCTCAAGATGAAGCAGGCCCAGTGAGAATGGGACAAGGGTCAGCAAAGAGTAGACAGCCAATAATTGTTAAAAATGCTCACCTGGAAGACGAGGAAGTTACGAGCTTTGATGAGAATGCCCAACTTCTCTAATTCCTCACTGTACTCATGTAGCTGAACCACTTTGTTGTTGATCTTGTACTCAGAGGAACCCCCTACAAGACAGTGCATGAGTTAGCTGAAGATCAGACATCCATCCTATCCCAGCCAACTAGTCTACAGTCACCTCCCAGGACCCAAGGAGAGCCTTCTGGCCAGCCTCACCCACCAACAATGACACGGGCAAAGGTGCGGTCCTCGGCACCCTCCTCAGAGTAGACCATGCTGACAAAGGCCCGATTGGCAGCTGGCTTGCCCACAGGAGCTCCATGGATCAGGTCTCTCAGGGTCTTTACTCGCAGGTTGCTGGTTTTCTCACCCAAAACAAAGCTGATCGCATCCATGAGATTTGACTTACCTAAGGGAGTACGGGACAAAGCAGAGGAGGGGAAGTCAGGAAACACTGCTCTGCCCCACCAAAGCCCTGGTTCAAGGGCTTAGAAAAACAGTCCCTTTGTAGTTATTACCTACAGCAGTTAAAGACTAGAGTCCCATCTAAGGAAACAAAACAGTATACTCACATAATGGATTGTTCTACAACCTTTAATGACACAGGGAAATGCCCACAATAGAAAAAATAAGCAGATATAGAAAATATAGGGGCTCAGTCAGTTAAGCATCTGACTTCAGCTCAGGTCATGATCTCACGGTTCATGGGTTCGAGTCCCACATCAGGCTCTACAGCTCAGAGCCTGGGACCTGCTTCAGATTCTGTTTCCCCCTCTCTCTGCCCCTCCCCTACTCGCACTCTGTCTCTCTCACTCCCTCAAAAATAAATAAACATTGAAAAAAAAATTTTTAAAAATCGTCAATCTCAACCAAGTTTAAAAGTTAAAACAAATAATAAGAGCTGAGAGAAGGTGATAATGAGGAGTTGCTGTTTCTTGCGTACAGTTTCAGTTTTGCAAGATGAAAAAGTTCAGGAGGTCAGTTGTACAATGTGAAGATACTTAACACGGCTGAACTGTACACTTAAAAAATCATTAAGATGACAAATTTTGCTATGTTTATCTTACTATAGTTTTTTAAAAAGCATATTCCTATTCTGATACAATATGATGCAGACAGCATCATCTATGAAGTATCTTGCCAAATATATTTAACCTGAATCTGAACAAGCTTTTAGACCTACCTTCCAGTTTACAGAAAATACAGCAGAGGAACACAGTAAATGACACTATGAAGAAACCTTAAGACAACAACAGAATGTGGGATACTCTCCAAGACAATTGGCCTGATCTTTTCAAAAAGTCAATGTCTAAAAAGAAACGTGTGGAGAACCCCTCCAGAACACAAGCGATTACTGAGAAATAAGCAAAGGCAGTGCACGAGCTTTGACCGGATTCTAGTTTCCCTTCAAAAAACCAAACAAACAAAAAAACCCAAAACAACCAAAGCCAAAACCAAACCGACATTCTGGGGAACAATTAGGGAAGCTTGAATATGAACTAGATAACTGATGATAACAAGGAAATTAATTTTCCCAGATGTGATCACAGTCTACTGGTGATACAAGAGAATGATGATTTTAGGAATCGAATGCTGAAACCCTAGAGGTGAAATGTCATGAAGTCTGCAACTTAGTTTCCAATAATTAAGCAAAACACACATGTAGGTTTGAATATTTTCATAATAAAACTTGGGGAGAGGCAAAAGCATAGAAAAAAATACATGAAAATGTAAACAGTGTAACCATTGGTCACTTCCCGGAAGGAAAATAGGTTAACAGGTCAGGGAAGGGAATCTTTTTACTGCCTATCCTTTGGGATTTTTTGAATTTTATACTGTGTGCATGTATCAACTGTTCAAATAATTAAGATTTCTTAACATTAAGAGTGGTTACCTTTTCAATAGTGGAGTCACAATTGTTACTTTGTTTTAGACTCAGGAAAAAAATTTTCTTAATTTAGACTGGAGTTGGGAGTAGGGGAACACTTTAATCTCTATAAATTCTATCTCAGGATTATGCTCCAACATGTTATATGACCTTGAATGGAAGACCTGATTTCCCACACCTTTCTACTCAGCTATAAAAATGATAGCCCAGTTCCTTCCACAGAAGCAGTACAACACCATGATTAAGAGCTCAGGCTCTAGAGGAGCCTGGGTGGCTCAGTCGGTTAAGTGTCCAACTTCGGCTCAGGTCACGATATCACATTCGTGGGTTCGAGCCCCACATCGGGCTCTGTGCTGACAGCTAGCTAAGAGCCTGGAGCCTGTCTTCGAATTCTATGTCTCCCTCTCTCTCTGACCCTCCCCTGCTCACACGCGTGCGCTCTCTCTCTCTCTCTCTCTCTCTCAAAAATAAATAAAACATAAAAAAAAGAGCTCAGGTTCTAGTCCAATAGACCAGGTTCTCAGTTTCACTAATTCTTAGCTGACCTTCCATTCCCTCACCTTGAAAATCTAAATAAACCTTTAGAGGTAAAGCTTCTAAAATAATGCTTCGCACACAGTTCTCTGTTGGAGTGGCAGGGGCACAGGCTTTGAAGTACAACAGTACAGGTTCTGACCCTTGCTCTGAGAATCAATTAGTATGCAAGTGATCATAACTGTGCCTCAGTCTTCCCATCTATGAAACCAAGATAATGGTATCTCCCTGGTAGGGTCATTTTGAGGAATTAAATGTAAAAGGTCTCAATAAATAAAGTACCTGACACACAATGGTGCTCAATAAATGGCACTCCTATCCTAACACAGGTCTGGACAATTAGTTCTGTCTCCCTCCTCAGAGCAGGGCTAGCACACCATTCAGATCAGGGGTCAGACTTTTAGGCACCCACTTCCAACCTTTGGGCTTCTCCCATGCTCTCCAGAGATGGTAAGAAAGTCTCACAACCAAAGCCCACCCTATTAGCAATCATTCAACATTGTAGACATTTTTATAACATGCATTATGAGCTGAACACTGATAAAATATTTTCAGGAATATCTTCTTTGGGGCACTGATAAACCAGTAACGAAAAGACAAAAACACATACCATAAATACAAGACAGAAGAAAGTAAACATTAACATGTGCCAAGCGTCTACTGTGTGCCACAGAAGAGTAATTCTTCTTCAGTGTCAAGGAATGGCTGGTGGAGGTGGGCACTGAAGAATTGGGGGGTGGGGGCAGGGTCCACGCCAAAGGGGTCTTTTTGGAACAGCTGTGTATACAGATCTACCCACGCTGCGGGGAGTGAATGCCAAAAGGTGCATCCTGGCTCTTTACACAGGGGCCACCACTCCAAAATCCTAAGAAACTGCAGTGGAACCGCAAGCATTAATCCTCTTAAGATAGTGGTTCTCGGGGCGCCTGGGTGGCTTAGTCGGTTAAGCGTCCGACTTTCGCTTAGGTCATGATCTCACGGTTCGTGGGTTAGAGCCCCGCGTCGGGCTCTGTGCTGACTGTCAGCTCAGAGCCTGGAGCCTGTTTCGGATTCTGTGACTCCCTCTCTCTGTGACCCTCCCCTGCTCACGCTCTCTCTCTCTCTCTCTCCTAGAAATAAATAAAACATTTAAAAAAAAAAAAAAAAGATAGTGGTTCTCAAGTGAGGTTGGGGGAGGCGGGGATTGATTTGCCCCACCTTTCAGGTGGACACAGGCAATGTCTGGAGACATTTTTGGTTGTCACATCTAGGGGGTGGGGGTGCTATCATCTAGTGGGAAAAAGCCAAGGGAGCTGCTAAACATCCTACAATCCACAGGACCTACCTCACAGCAAAGAATTATCTTGCTAGAAATGTCAACAATACCGCTGTTGAGAAACTGCGCTCTACAAAGAGCACCACATACTGGCAAAACTCCAGGGAAGGTCATGAATTTGATCTATGTCTGCAAAGAAAGCCCCTGGTGCTAGGAAATGATTTAGCTAGAACATCTCTGGGGTGGAGGAACACATCAGGATTCCAAACAGACTGCCTATGGGGGTAGATGGGAGGAATCCATGGTGTATCATTTAGAAATGAGGAGTTAAGATATGAAAGAGAGGTGTTACCTAGCCACCGTTTGCCCCCTCTTCCCCAGTTTTGTTGAGATATAACTGACATATAACACTGTATTAGTTTCAGGTGTACAACATGATTCCGTATCCGTCCATATCAAGAAATGATTACCACAGTAAGTTTAGTTAACATCCATCACCTTACATAAACGACTTTTCTCTTGTGATGAGAACTTTTAAGATCTATTCTTTCGGCAACTTTCAAATACACAATCCGGTATTTACTGACCACTCTTCCAAAGCCAAAACCCAAATCACTGTATCCCATCAACCTAATTTCCTACACAGCATGTATCACAGCCAAAAACTGTCTTGTTTTCTCCTTCTTTATTATTGTCTTTCCCCTCTTGAATGCAAGTCCCCTAAGAGTAAGGCTTACTCTATTCTCCGCTGTTTCCACAGAACCTCGAATAACTCCTAACAGTAAGCATTCAATAAATTTGGCGAGCGAAAAAGTTCTTTTAACGGCTTCAGCGGTAGCAAAGGGGTAATTCCGAAGCCCTCCCACCTCTGAGATGGGGGTGGAGGGTGGAGACCCCAAGCACTCCGGCTGGAGAGGCGAGCCTTGGATCAGAAATTCAAAAGTGCCGCCTCCAGCGTAGAGTAAGAAAACGGACGAATTGGAGCACACCAGTGAGAAACGGGAGGGGGCGCTGGGCTGAGGCAGAAGTGTACCGCTGGGGACCGGGGGCCAAGGGAGGACTACTAGCGGTCCCACACCCTCCAGAGGGTTCAAACAAGGCAAGGGGAAGTAGCCGGAAGCAGCAGGTCCCGCGGAGGACTGCGCGGCCAGCCGCTGGCACTCGGCTCCGGACGCGCCACTTTTGGCGGGAGGGGGCAGTGGGCGGGGTAACGTACAGATCGGCCCGTACCACTTGCTCCAAAGAGGGGGCCGCGCAGAGAGCGGGCAAGTGACATTTGGGGAAGAGGTTCGAGTTACAAAACTCGAGCGGGCAAAGCAGGTTCGAGCTGAGTCGGCTCGGGACGGGGAGGAACCTCTGAGGGTTCCCGACAGTTCAGGTCGCACGGGCTGGGTTGAACTACTCTGCTACGGGATAGGGGGTCCAGGCTGGGACGTGCGGAGGGCCGCAGCCAGGTTTATCTCACCAGAGCCATTGGGTCCAATGATGGCGGTGAACCTCTGAAACGGTCCGATAATCTGCCGACCCTTGTACGACTTAAAGTTCTCGATCTCAATCAGTTTCAGGAAACCCATGACAGCGGCGGCGCCGGCGGCTGTACAAAAGGCCGCGCCGTACGCCCGGGAACTGGGGCAGCCCGCGCGGGAAACACCGCAGTGCAGGCCGGGCGGACGGCAAACCTCGCGAGAATAAGTCCAGGCCTAACGGGATTTCCGGCTTCCGGCGCAAACGGAACCAGGGGCGGGGCGTGGAAGTTTTGTTGATCCGTTGCCAGGGCGCGAGCTTACCCTGGGAGTTTGGGTCCCGCCCCCCTTTCTTGTTGCGTGGCAACGCCAACCACAGACACAGCCTACCAAACCGCAGAAGAGGCGGTTACGCAGGACTCTGCAGCTTTTGGAATCCCAGGAAGCAGGCGGGACCGGAGCCCAGGCTTGCTGAGATAGAAGTCACAGCAGGGTTATGCCCTTCAGGGCAAGAGGAAGGTGGGAGCTTGGCTGTGGCTTTAGCCTGGCCGGCTGGAAGGCTCAAACAAGAACAGGGTCAGGAATTGGAAGGACCCCGGGGAGCGAGGGCTGTATAGGAAGGAGGGGCCAACGGGACGAATCGTTGTTAGGTGAACTCAGACCATGCTGATGGTGAAGTAGAGTTGGAAGTGTAGTGAAATGAGGGTTGGAATGGGTTGGGGTGGGAAGGGGGGGGAGTGTGAAGGGAGAGGAGGGTACTCTGGAACCTCAGGCTATGGGCTGGGGAAAGCTATGGCCAGAGTACTGCCTCTGGCTCCTGCCTCCCTCCTGTTGTTCCAACCAGAGTTCAGAGACTGCTGCTGTAACCCAAGAATAGCCTTGGACCTGAGCCACTTATTGGCTACTTGAACACAGACCCAACCTGGGAGCTTCAAACTTGACACTCCTTGCTAAGAAAAGTATTTTGTGTGAATCCTCTGGAGTCAGGGTCCCTGAGCCAGTGCTCTCCACCTCTATTCTCCTTCCTTTCCCCCCATTTTATCTATCTCTCTTCATGCGTCATCCCCATCCCATTTGCTCCTCTCCACCCACTCCCTCACTTTCCTCCTTTCCCTTCTCTAGCTCTCTGTCCTCCCTTCCTGTCTATTGCCCTTCTTCCCCTTTCCTTTTCTCCCTACCCACCCCTCCTTCCCCATATTTTCTATCCTTGTCCTTCATACTTCCATCCCCCTATCACCTTATACCTGCTCATTACGAGGTCATGGCCAGAGCAACGAGGTGGCTCAATGGGTTAAGCGTCTGACTCTTGATTTCGGCTGGTGTCATGATCTCACATTTGGTGGGTTCGAGCCTCGCATGGGGCTCCGTGCTGACAGTGTGGAGCTTATCTGGGAATCTCTCTCTCTCCCTCTGCTCCTCTGCCACTCACACATTCTCTCTCTCTCTCTCTCAAAAAAAAAAACCCAAAAAACAAGGACATGGCGTTAGCAGTCCAAGAAGCTTAAAATACCTGCCAAATCTTCCCGTTCAATGACCTTACATTGTGGTGACAGATGGAATGAATAGGCTGGGGTTGGTGCTTAGACTTAGACATGGAAAAGGTCTGGTGGTTGCCATAGCCATTCCTGAATGAATAAGCACCAACCCCAGCCAATTCATTCATCATTTTTAAAATGATATCGGAGGCCGGGAAGAGTCTAAAAGTTCTAGGACAGGTCCAGGAAAGTGAGAAAGCTTGGTTGATGGAATCTAGTAGAGGAACCATAAATGAATTCAACTGGGAGAAACAATCACAATCAAGCTGAGGAAACAGAATGACCAAAGGACAGCAATCTCATATAATTAATTGACAGGAACTAGGGTTCCATTTCAAAAGATGAGATGTAACTTGGAAAAAAATCAAATTGGAACCCTACCTCTCATACCATATATAAAGTGCAATTCCAAATGGATTAAAAACTTAGAAAGGCAAAATTCTAGACATTTTAGAATATATAGTAGAATATCTTTATGACCTCAGGGGATTTCTTAAATAATGAAAACTTCTAAGTTTAAAAGATAAGATTGGTGAATTTGACTACATTTAAATTCATCCAAATTACACCATAAGGAAAATGAAAAAATGGGTAAGTGCACACAGAAAGCTTCTAGAGTGTTGATTATGTTTTCTGGCTTCTGCAGAGGATTCACAGGTGTTCATTTTGTTGTGCCTCATAACTTACATGTGTGTTAGCCAGCTTCCTTTGTATGTATCAGTTGTTACCATAAAATAATAGTAAGGTGAGGGGGCACCTGGCTGACTCTGTTAGTAGAGCATGGAACTCTTGATCTCAGGGTCTTCTGTTCAGGCCCCATACTGGGCATAGAGCATACTTTAAAAAAAAAAGAAATATTATTATTTTTAAATGTTTATTTATTTTTGAGAGAAGAGAGTGCGTGCAGGGGAGGGGCAGAGAGAGAGAGGAGGACAAAGAATCTGAAGCAGGCTCCAGGCTCTGAGAGCCTGACATGGGGCTTTAATTTACAAACTTTGAGATCATGACCTGACCCAAAGTCAGACACTTAACCCACTGAGCCACCCAGCTGCCCCTAAAAATAAATATTATTTTAAAAATCTGGGGCACCTGGGTGGTTCAATCAGTTGAGCATCCAACTTTTGATTTTGGTTCAGATTATGATCCCAGGGATGTGGGATTGAGCTCCACATTGGGATCCGCAATGATTATGGAGCCTGCTTAAGATTCTCTGTCTCTGTCTCTCTCTATTTCCCACTGCCCCTCCCTCCTGCTTGTGCTTTCTCTCTCTCTCTCTCTCTCAAAAATAAATAAAATAATAATAAAGTGAAAAGACAAGCCACAAACTGAAGGTGTTTGCCACATTTAAGCTAATAAATGATTAATGTATAGAATACATAAAGAACTCCTAAAATTAATAAGAAAATGACAAGCAACTTGATTTTTTTAAAAAATGAACAAATGTATGAATGAGCACGTCACAGAAGAGTATTCAAAAATGGCCAAAATACATGAAAAGATGTGCAACCTCATTAGCAATAATGATAATATCAATACAAATTGATCATTATAATTTTATACTAACAAATTGGCAAAAGTTAAAAAGTCTTTAATACCAAATATTGCTGAGGATGTGGGGTGACTAGAGTTTTTATACACTATAGTGAAAGTGTAAATTGGTACAGTCTCCTTGGGAAACAACTTATAAAATTAAATACTTTTATGCCCTATGATCAGCACTTGCACTCTGAGGTATATGCTAGAGAAATTTTCCCACCAGTATATAGGTTTCTTTTATTTTTTTAATTAATTTATTTTGTGAGAGATATAGAGGTTTCTTTTAATCTATAGCTTCCTCCATTTTTTTCCCCTGCAAATTAAAAAAGAATAAAATAAACTGGGTTGTTTGTGCTGCAGAGTCCTAGTCTCTCCTGAACTTACTTCAATCAGGTCTTCATCCCCACAACCCCATCAAAAATGTTTTTGTTAAGGTCATCAGCAATCCTCATGTTAGTAAACCTGTCAGTTCTCAGTCCTCATCTTAACATATCATCAATTGCTCACTCTTTCCCAAAATCTTCTCAGATACCACACTCCTGGATTTCCTCCGCCTCACCAGACACTCCTCCTCAGCCTCCAGTGCTGACTCCTCCTCTCCTTCTCTCCCCTTGGGGCATCTAAACTTCCCTAGAGATCTCTTACAGCCTTGTAGCTTTAAATTCCTGGGTGCCTGGGTGGCTCAGTCAGTTGAGCATCCGACTTCATATCATGATCTCCTGGTTTCTGAGTTCGTGGGTTCGAGCCCCTCATTGGGCTCTCTGCTGTCATCCTGAAGCTCACTTTGGATTCTCTGTCCCCCTCTCTCTGCTCACTCTCTCTCTCTCAAAAAAAAAAAAAAATGAAATTCCTTTGTATCAGTCAGGATAGGCTAACTTTTGCTGGGGTTACAAACAACCCCAAAATCTCAGCAGCTTAGAATAACAAGGATTTCTCACTTATGCATCTTGTCTGATTTGGGTTGGCTACATCTCTGCTTTATGTCATCATTCCAGGACTGATGCTGAAGGAGCAGCTCTTAACTGGGACATTGCCAGACTCCTAGCAGACAGTGAAGAGGAAAACGTGGCAATCACATAGGCGTTTAGTTCTGTTTGGGAATGACACAGGTCAATTCTCCCATTGCAAAGGGCAAAGCCAATCACATGGCTAACCTTGAGGGCAATGAGATGTATAAGCCTTCTATAGGGAGAAGCAGCAGATCTTTTGGAACAATAATGAAATCCACCATACCATCTGTACGATATCAATGGATATCTAATAGACTTCCCAAACTCAACACTTCCAAAACTGATCTCTTGTTCCTCCTCACCACCACCCCCCATCCCACTGTTCTCCCCACACAGACTATTCAGTTTATAGCAACTCCATCCCTCTGATTGCCTTAGCTCAAATACTTGAAATCATTCTTGATACAGCTCTCATACTGCACATCTAATTTATCAGAAGTCCTGTTGGCTCTGCCCTCAAAATAATCCTGAATCTGGGGCACCTGTGTGGCTCGGTCGGTTGAGCATCTGACTTTGGCTCAGGTCGTGATCTCACAGTTTTTGAGTTCAAGCCCCACATAGGGTTTGCTGCTATCAGCGCACAGTCCGCTTGGATCCTCTGTCCCCATCTGTCTCTGCCCCTCCCCTACTCATATTCTCTCTCTCTCTCTCTCTCTCTCTCTCTCTCTCTGTCTCTCAAACAAATAGAAACATTTTAAAAATACATGTATATATCCAGAATCTGACCACTTCTCACTATCCTTCCTGCTCCTAACCTGATGTGATTCACCATCATCTCTTGCCTGGATGACTGCAATAGACTCCTGTCTGGTCTCTCTGCTTCTAGCCTTGCCTCTGGTCCCCTTAATCTATTCACACAGCAGCCAGAAGTGATCCTTTAAAAACCAAAGGCAGGACACATCATTCCCACTGCTCAAAACCCTCCAGTGGCTGCCCATTTCCCCCAGAGTAAAAGTCACAGTCTTTAATAACGTTCTGCAAAGTCCTACAGTCTCTGCACCTCCCCCCACATTATCTCTCTAATAGCATTTCCTGCCTACCTCTCTTTCACCCACTTGCCTCCCTGCTGTTCCCCTGAATGTGTGCCTTTTGGGTCCTTCTTAAAGCCTCTGCCTGAGTGCTCTCCTCTTAGATATCTGCATAGGTGACTCCCTCACCTTCAAGTATTTGCTCAAATATTACCTGTTCAGTCATGCCTTCCTTGACTTCCACATTTAAAATTGCAACACTCCCATCTCCTTGGCACTTCCAGTTCCCTTTATTCTGCTCTATATTTTTTCCCAGAGAACTTACTTCTTACAAACTAATGTGCTGTTGATTGTCTGTGCCCCCCCAAAAGCAACCTCCACAAAGACTCAGATTCTTGTCAGTTTTGTTCCTTGATGTCCTCCAAATGCTTACAGGAGTGTCTTGACAGTGGGCACTCCCCAAAGATTTGCTAAATGATAGAATGAACATGAGTGAACACAGGAAGTTGAAGAAGAATGTACACTGCATGATACATTATAATGTTCTGAAACGAGGGGCGCCTGGGTGGCTCAGTCAGTTAAGTGTCCAACTTCAGCTCAGGTCATGATCTCACGGTTCGTGGGTTCGAGCCCCGCGTCGGGCTCTGTACTGACAGCCAGCTCAGATCCTGGAGCCTGTGGCAGATTCTGTGTCTCCCTCTCTCTCTGACCCTCCCCTGCTCACACTGTCTCTCTCTCTCTCTCAGAAATAAATAAAACATTAAAAAAATTTTTTTTAAATAATGTTCTGAAACGAGAATATTTCAAAATATTGTCCAGAGCGTCATATACATACACAACATATTAATGCCTTTTAGTAAGCGAATGCCAACATTTGCACAGTGGTTATCTCTTAGGGTAAGGATGAGGGAGAAGAGACATATGATACTTCAATAGTATTGATCATGTTCTATTTTTTTAAATTTTTTTTAATGTTTATTTTTGAGAGAGACAGAGTATGAGTGAGGAAGGGGCAGAGAGAGAGAAGGAGACACAGAATCTGAAACAGGCTCCAGGCTCAGAGCTGTCAGCACAGAGCCTGATGTGAGGCTCAAACTCAGGAATGGCAAGATCATGACCTAGGCTGAAGTCAGACACTTAATGGACTGAGCCACCCAGGCACCCCAACCATGTTCTATTTCTTAAGTTGGGGTGTTGGTTCATGGGTCTCTTTTATCATGCTTCCTAACTTGTATATGGATATATATACATATATATATATGTATGTATGTACATATATTCTCCTGTATGTGTCAAATATTTCAATCACAGAATGTTTAAAAAAAAAAAAAGAATCAGAACTAGCTCTAGGAGGAGTTGAGGCATGGTATTCTAAACAAAGAAACTCCAGGTACAAAGGCCCTGAGGTGGGAATGGTTGTTGCATTGGAGGACTTGATGGGAGGCCAGTGTGCCTGAAAGACTTTAAGTTAGCGAGGCTGTGACATGGGATGAATTGGAGAGGTGTGCAGGAGCTGGATCTTGAAACCCGTGGTTAGGAATTTGGATCTGATTCTAAGTGCAGTGGGAAGCCATTGGAGGATTGTGAGCAGGTGAGAGACATGATCAGATTCATGTTTGTGAAAGTGTATTTGGCTGTGTTTTTGGCCAGCTCACAGTGCCAAAAGTGAGCTTCCCAAAATATGACAGGTGAATTTAAGCCCTCTAGCCTGTCACTTGACTAAAGAATAAGTAGCAAATAAAGAGGAAAAATGGTGCCATTTACTGAAATGGGGAAAACTGAGTAGAGCATAACACAAATAGGGGAGATTTGTAAATGAGTTTGAGAATTGGAAAGGTGAGCAGGGGTCAGATCATGAAGACTCTTATAAATCTGGCAAAGAGGGTTACACTTTACCTTGTAAACACTGGGGAGTCATTTTCTTTAAAGCTGCTTAAAAATTTTTTTTAAGATCTTTTATTTTTAAGTAATCTCTACATACAACATGGGGCTTGAAATTACAACCCTGAGGTCGTGTCACATGTTCCCTGACTGAGCCAGACAGGTACCCTGTTGCTTTTAAAGGATTTTTTTTTACTTTCTATAATTTATTTATTTTTTATAATTTACATCCAAGTTAGTTAGCACATGGTGCAACATTGATTTCAGGAGTAGATACCTTAAGCCCCTCACCCATTTAGCCCATCCCCCCTCCCACACCCCTCCAGCAACCCTCTGTTCTCTATATTTAAGGGTCTGTTTTTATATTATTTTTGCTTCCCTTCCTTTATGTTCATCTGTTTTGTGTTTTAAAATCCTCATATGAGTGAAGCCATATGATATTTGTCTTTCTGTGACTAATTTCACTTAGTATAATACCGTCTAGTTCCATCTGAGTAGTTGCAAATGGCAAGATTTTATTATTTTTGATTGCCAAGTAATACTCCATTGTGTATATGTATGTGTGTATGTATATATATATATATATATATACACATCATCTTTATCCATTCATCCATCAATGGACATTTGGGCTCTTTCCATACTTTGGCTATTGTCGATAGTGCTGCTATAAACATTGGGGTGCATGTGTCCCTTTGAAACAGCATACTTGTATCCCTTGGATAAATACCTAGTAGTGCAGTCACTGGGTCATAGGGTAGTTATATTTTTAATTTTTTGAGGAACCTCCATACTGTTTTCCAGAGTGGCTGCACCAGTTTGCATTCCCACCAGCAGTGCAAAAGGGTTCCTCTTTCTTCGCATCCTCACCAGCATCTGTTGTTGCCTGAGTTGTTAATGTTAGTCATTCTGATGGGTGTGAGGTGGTATCTCATTGTGGTTTTGATTTGTATTTCCCTGATGATGAGTGATGTTGAGCATTTTTTCATGTGTCGGTTGGCCATCTGGATGTCTTCTTTGGAGAAGTGTCTATTCATGTCTTTTGCCTATTTCTTCACTGGATTATTCGTTTTTTGGGTGTTGACTTTGTTAAGTTCTCTATAGATTTTGGATAGTAACCCTTTATCTGATAGGTCGTTTGCAAATATCTTCTCCCATTCCATTAGATGCCTTTTAGCTTTGCTTCACCGTGCAGAAGCTTTTTATTTTGATGGGGTCCCAATAGTTCATTTTTGCTTTGGTTTCACTTGGCTTTTAAAGGTTTAAAGCTGAGGTGTGCCATGGTCAGATTTGCTTTCAGAAAGGTCACTCTGGTAACTAGTGCAGAGAAAGAAGTAGAGAGGGTAACACTGGAGCAAGGGAGACCACTGAGGATTCTGGGAATATTGTCTGGCACCTGATTGTCAGGCCTGAGTTAGGGTGGTGACAACAGAAATGTAGGACACATATATGAAATATATCAGTAGGTAAAATCAGTAGGAATCAATAAGTGGTGAAACACTATAGGGAGAAAGGAATAGGGGTGGGAGTGTAGTCAAGGGTGATGGTTAGCACTGATTACCCATTCTACCCCACCCTTGCTCCAGATGAATAAGATAAACCTGTTGCCAGATCCGAAGGAGGTGGCAGCCATCGAGGCTAGAAAAAATCGAGAAAAACAGCGACAGAGCCGATTCTTCAATGTGCGGACCCGAGTCATGGGGGTGAGTAGGCATTGGGGATTTTCTTGGGACCAGGAGCAACCTCACCCCTGCACCCAGAGTGGAATGTAGGAGTGTCTGTTACAGCGCTCCTTGATTTGAGCGGGCCCTAGGGCTGGAAAGGAAGGAGAATGGAGAGAAGGCATCCACTCCCAGGTGTGGGAAGGAAGGAGGCTGGGGGGACACAGGAAGAGACTGGGGGGAGAGGAGCTAGTGACAGTGACTCTCCTCTAGTCAGCTCTGGGCTGAGTTGCCTGGTTCTTGAAAGACAGGCAACATGGAGCCAAAAGAAGTCTAAAGAATATTTGGTATTGCATATGCCTAAATGCTGTCTGGAAGGCTATGTAAGAAACTGTTAACCAGGCTGAGAGACAGAGATGGGAGGGACTTTTCACTAAACTATATTCCCTTTTGCACTATCTTGAAATGTTTTAAATGAATTATAATCAAAATAAATAGAAAATGTTGATAGTTTAAGAGAAAGTAGATAGCTAAGTAGGTGGGTAGAGGGGGGGAAATGCAGCATGGTATTCTGGAAAAGACCTTATACCTATGCTCAAGGGCCAGGTCTGCTGTTTACTAGATGCATGGCTTTAAATGAGTCACCTATCTTCTCTGAGCTCCAGGCTCCTCCTTGGTAAAATGAAGCTAAATAAAGGAAGTGTGAAAGTGAATATTAACATATGGTGATGGCTCTGGAAACCAGAGCATAGTGCCTGACACAAGTAAGTAGCTGGCTGAGAGATATGTGGTGTGATTGAGATCCAATGACAAGATTTTCCTCAGGGTCTGCTCTGTGCCAAGCACGGTGTGGGCAGTAGGGTACAAAGCTGACTAAGGCCCAGTCTCCATCCTTAATGGGCTCACAGTCTGGTGGAGGAGATCATCAATAGAGGCAAACTTCAATATAATGTGGACAATGGGTCCTAGATTCTATGGGAGTAAGGAATGCCTAAGGAATCAGGAAGGTGAAGCCTGGGCTGATCTTGAAGGATGAATAGGAATTTGGGTAAAAAGAGGAAGAGAGAGTTCCAAGTGGAGGGAGCAGCTGGAGCGAAAGCTATTTGTTCAGATCAACCTAAGATGAACAGGGAACTATAAGCACAGAGCTCCTGAGGGTGGGGCCAGTGAAGAAGGTACTGAGATATGGCTGGAGAAGGAGGCAGAGGCTAGAGCATTGAGGGGCTTACAAGTCATGCTCAGATGATAGAATATTATCCAGTAGGTACTGGGAATCTATAGGAGGATTCTGAAGCAGGTAAATTCTCAGCAGTTTGTGTTAGAGCATTCAAGGCCTGCTGCTGATCCCCTACCCTGATTTAGCTCTTTTCTTGGGATCAGGTGGATGTCAAAGCCCTCGACAGCCAGCAGGTAAATTCTCAGCAGTTTGTGTTAGAGCATTCAAGGCCTGCTGCTGATCCCCTACCCTGATTTAGCTCTTTTCTTGGGATCAGGTGGATGTCAAAGCCCTCGACAGCCAGGTGGAAGAGCGAAAGCTTCGAGAGGCAACAGAGCAGAGCAAGGAGGCAGCTTATGGTAAAAACTCAAGGCCAAGGGCAAGCCAAGAAGGCTAGTATAAGGGCTTGGGTGGGGGCTGAGGTAGGGCAGTTCTGCCTTGGGGTGGGGCCTGAGGCCTGGGGTGTGGTGGGACAAACCAGATGGGCTTCAAGAGCAGAGGCCATGCTGAGTGGCCTCTCTGCCATGGGGCCTTCTCCATGTTCCTGCTCACCACTCCCAGCTACCTACCAGAAGCAGTATGATCTAGTAGCCCAGATGCTAGAGAAGGAAGAGGCAGAACGGACACGCCGGCTGGCCAAGAAAGTCCAGGAATTACGAGAGCAAAACCAGCAGGTCAAAAACAAGCAGGAAGTTGACTTTTGGGATCCTAGCCGACAGTGGATGGAGTATCCAGCCTATCTCAGGGACAACGAATCCTGCTATGGCCCATCCAGCCTGCAGTACTTTGCGCGGGAGGACCTGGAGAAGGCCACATGCCTGAAAATGCAGCAGGAGCAGTTCAGGCAAAGCCTGGAAAAGCAGCTGAAGGAGCGACAACAAGCCAGGGTTGATAAGACGTATTCAGGTAAGCAATCTCAGGGCCCTACAGGCTGAGATTGGAAGCCTAGTGGAAAGTTGTCCTAAGCCGAGTACAGTACCCAGGAGACCAGAACTGTGTGAGGAGGTCCAGTTACCCATAGAGCTGATGCTGAAAGCTTAGACTGAGCCAACCCCAACTTCCCTGACCTCCTTAGTAACTTAGTACCCAGTCAGCCTGGAACTCCATTCTGTGGAAGTGGCATAGTGAAGACAGACTCTGCCACTTACTCCCTGGTTTAGACAAATGAATTTTCTTCTCAGTGCTTCAGTTTCTTCATCTTTATTTTTTCAATGTTTTATTTATTTTTGAGAGAGAGAGAGAGAGACAGTGTGAGCAGGGGAGGGTCAGAGATAGAGGGAGACACAGAATTCGAAGACAGACTCAGGCTCTGAGCTGTCAGCACAGAACCCGACGCAGGGCTCAAACCCATGAACCGTGAGATCATGACCTGAGCCGAAGTCGGAAGCTCAACTGACTGAGTCACCCAGGTGCCCCAGGTTCTTCATCTTTAAAATGAAGATAATAATCCATGCCACACAGAGCTCATAGGAGAATGAAATGAGATACTGTTTGTAAAGCACAAGCATCAGTGCTCAACAACCAGTAGCCACTATTACTACAACATTATCTGTGACCACATCCTCCTCTTCCATTACAGTAAGCCCTTTGAAGGAGAGGATGATCTCTTATCTACTTGCACTCCTCACCTTTCAAATCATCCCTGTTATATAGCACCCTGTTCTGTTTATCACTTGTTGTAGTTGTAGCTAATTCTGAAAGTATTTGTGGAATGTCTTTTCTCTAAAATGTCAGATCACAAGACAAACCACATCTCTCATTTCCACCCCTGTATCCCAGTTGCCTAGTACAGTGCCTGCCACGGTGTCAGGAGCTCAATAAATCATTGTTGAATGAACAATTAGAGACCAAAGTAAACAAGACAGGCACCCTGCCCTCTGTGAGTCCATGAAACCATGCCCCTTCTAGAAAATCAATTTAGAGAAAGAGGAAAAAAAAAAAAACACACAAGCCATTCGTCAGCAAATATTTATGCTTTAACTTTGTGGTAGGTACTATGACAGAAGCACATATAGGGGACTCCTGGGCAGCTCAGTCAGTTAGGCATCCAACTTCGGCTCAGGTCATGATCTCATGGTTGGTGGGTTCGAGCCCCGCATGGGGCTCTGTGCTGACAGCTCAGAGCCTGGAGCCTGTTACAGATTCTGTGTCTCTCTCTCTCTCTGCCCTTCCCCATCTGTGCTCTGTCTGTCTCTCTTTCTCAAATACAAATAAACATTAAAAGAAGTACATATAGGATATGGTGGGAAAATCAATATGGGAGTAGTTAATTCTTATGAGGAAAGGGAGGCAAGATAGGAGGGTGGCACAAGTCATCTGTCAGGAATCAATTTTGTAAAGTTGGGTACAGTTTTTCCAAGGTAGGGAGAGGGAACAAGAAAAGGCCATTCTAGGCAGAGGGGACAGCAAGAGGTAGAGAACAGGGGCTGTGAATAGTCTGAGGGTTTAGGATGCATGAACAGTTCAGTGTAGTGCAGCCTAGGATTAAGGGCTTGGAGGAAGGGAAAACGTGCAAGATTTTTCTACACCAAACGAAGGAACTGTGACTTTATTGTGTAGGCAGTGGGTGACCATTTAAGGGATTGAAGCAGAATGACAAGACCAGTTTTAATACTCGGCAATTATTAAGCTACCTATTTTGTGCCTGGCACAGTAAACAAAATAGAAAAGTCCTTGCTGTCATGGAGTTCACACTCTAATGGGGGCAGACAGACAATAAACAAGATAAAATAGTAAAATATACAGTGGACCCTTGAACAACATGGGTTTGAACTGCACGGGTCCACTTATATGCGGATTTTTAAAAAATAAATACAGTACTGTAAATGTATTTTCTCTCCCCTATGATTTTCTTAATAACATTTTCTTTGCTCTGGCTTTATTGTAGAGCTACAATATATAATACATATAACATACAAAATATGTGTTCATTGACTTTATGTTATTGGTAAGGTCAACAGCAACAGACTATTAGTAGTTAAGTTTTGGGGGAGTTAAAAGTTATATGTGGATTTTTGACTGTGGGGGGTGTTGGTGCACCGAAGCCCCACGTTATTCAAGGGTCAACTGTATAAGGTGGTTAAGATAGTTGCTAGGGAGAAAAGTGAAGCACAAAAGGGGGATATGGGGACTTTGGGAGAGGGGTGCATGGTTGCAATTTTAAATAAGGAAAACCTCACTGAGTTAACCTTTGAATACAGATCTGGAGATGAGGAAGTGAGCAATGCAAACATCCGAGGGAAGAGCTGTCCAGGTAGAGGAAATAGTACAAAGGCCCCGAGGCAGAGGAGAGGGTGTCTGGAATGTTTGAAGAATGACAGTAGGGCCAGAGTAGCTGATGTAGACCTAGTAAGGGGAAAAGTGATAGAAAGCAAGGTTAGAGAGATGGAAGGGGCCAGATCTAGAAGGCCTTACAGGCCATGGTGGGGACTTTGGCTTTTAATGAGTGAGGTAGGAGCCGCAGGAGGGTTTTGTGTTTTGGAGTCATGTGATTTGTGTTTTAGCCATAAAACTTTGCCAGCTGTTGTGGAGATCGGGTTAGAGAGGAAGACTAGAGGCAAGGAGAGTAGCTAGAATGCTGTTGTAGCCAAGAGGAGGTGGCCAGCAGGCAGCCATGTGATCCTGAAGTGGCATATAGCCAGTCACTCTGCGGTGCAGGGAGAGATCAGAGAGAGGTCCAAGGTGAGGAAGGGTGTGCAAATGAGCAGGATACTAAGCCTGAATGGAGCCTGGAAAAGGGTGAGCAAATGGTACACTCTGTGAGGACAAAGGTCAAAGCTGACTTATTAACCACTACAATCCCAGTGATTTACACCCTACATTACCTGGTACATGGTAGATGCTCAGTAAATGTATCTTGAGTGAATGAAGGAGCCCATCACAAAGGGATCAGGGAGGTAGATAAAAGATACATCAAGTAATAAAAATAGCTAACCTGTATTGAGCACTTACTGTGTACCAGACACTGCTAACTTTGGAAGTTTGCTCCCATATAGTAACTGAGGTAATCCTGACAACCAGTCCATGAGGCAAGTCCTAGTATTATCCCCCTTCTCAGTGGAGGAAACTGAAGAATGGAGATGTTAAAGAACTTGCCCAAAGTCATACAGCTTGTAGGGATGGAGGCAGGAAGTAAACTCAGGCAGGCTGGCTCCAGAGTCTTTTTTTTTTTTTTTTTTAATGTTTTATTTATTTCTGAGAGAGAGAGAGAGACAGCACGAGCAGGGGAGGGTCAGAGAGAGAGGGAGACACAGAATCCGAAGTCAGGCTGCAGGCTCTGAGCTAGCTGTCAGCACAGAGCCCGACGCGGGGCTTGAATCCACGAACCATGCGATCATGACCTGAGCCAAAGTCGGGCGCTTAACCGACTGAGCCACCCAGGCGCCCCAAGCCCGACCATGTCTTGACCATGACACCATGCTTGCCTTCTCTCTGTTGCCATGAGAAGTAGAGACTCAGAAGTCAAGGGAGGAGTTTCAGAGAGGAAGTCATCAATAATATCAAAGGCCATGGAGAAGTTCAGATAGGAACAGAAACCTGTCTACTGAATTTGGAAATTGAGAGTATTTGGTGACTTTTGTCAGAGTGCTCGCAGTGGCACCATGGGGGCCAGCTGCCCTGTGGCAGCAGGCAGGTATGAGAAGGCAGAGCTAGGCAACAAGGACAGCAGAATACCAAGGGAGAGTCCACACAGTGTAATGGAAGGAGCGTGGGCTGATTCCTCGAGAGACTTGGATTCAAATCCCGACCATCTACTTGCTGACTGTGTAACCTTGGACATTTTGCTTCACCTCTGGACCTCTTAGTGCCCTCACCTGAAAAAATGGTGCTGATCTTTTCCTCTCTGGGTTGTTGTGAAGAGTGAAATGAAACCATGCACCCCTATCCATTCCCCTCCCCCCCCGCCCCCCCCCACCGCTGTCCTTCAGCATCTGAAGTCTGTCCCAGTGCCTCTTCAAAGCCAAGCCTTAAGCCTATGTTCCGGACCCCATTATCCCTGTCTGTCCCTCTACCTGCCCCCAGGCTGTGCTTTCTCAGGTATCCCCTGCCCTGTGTTTTCAACATTTCCCCTTTCACTCGTCCCTTCTGTGCCTGCTGTAAACATGCTTATGTCTAACCCATCTTTAAAAAACAAAAGCCTCCCTCCACCCTGTGATTCTTCTAGATGCTGTGAGCTAGCTGTTGTTCTTTACAGCCATACTTTTTGAAAAATCTGCTTCTACTTGCTGTCTTTTCTTCCTTTCCAGTCATACCTCAACCTCTAGATCTCCTTTCTCCCCACACAGCTGCACTGACCCTGCTCTTGCTAAAATCACCAATGTGTTTGTGTTATTAAGTACAAGAGGCTCTGTTTAATATTTCCCCTTTGACTGGAACTTTCTTGCTACACTTGACTCTGATCACATCCTTCTTTTTTTTTTCTTTTTTTTCTTTTTTTTTTTTTTTTTCAAATAGTTTATTGTCAAATTAGTTTCTACATAACACTCAGTGCTCATCCCCAAAGTGCCCTCCTTCATGCCCATTCCCCCCTCCCCCCCACATCCATCAGTCCTCAGTTTTTGTCAGCATTCAAGAGTCTCTCATGGTTTGCCTCTCTCCCTTTCCCCCACCATTTCCGCCCTTCTTCTCCCCCTTGGTCCTCCGTCAAGTTCTTCCTAATCCTCCTATACGTGCAAACATATGGTATTTGTCCTTCTCTGCCTGACTTATTTCGCTCAGCATAACACCCTCAAGGTCCATCCATGTTGCTACACATGGCCAGATTTCATTGTTTCTCATTGCCATGTAGTATTCCATGGTATAGATAAACCACATCTTCTTGATCCATTCATCTGTTGATGGACACTTAGGCTCTTTCCATGTTTTAGCTATTGTGATCACATCCTTCTTGAGCCTCTTTTCCTTGGCTTCTATAAAAGGACATTCTGCTCTTTTTAAAATTTTTTTTTGTGTGTGTTTTATTTCTGAGAGAGAGAGAGAGAGAGAGAGAAAGAGAGAGAGAGAATGAGTGGGGGGGGGCAAGGAGAGAGGGAGATACAGAATCTGAAACAGGCTCCAGGCTCTGAGCTGCTGTTAGCACAGAGCCTGACATGGGGCTTGAACCCACGAACCGTAAGATCATGACCTGAGCCAAAGTCAGACACTTAACCGACTGAGCCACCCAGGCGCCCCAAGGACATTCTACTCTTAACTGTCTATTTCTTCGGTGTCTGCCCTTTGTGGTATCCTCTCCCTTTACTCCTTCCTTTTTGAGACTTGGTCTCTGGCACACTGCTTTCCCTACCCTGCATATTTACCTCAGGTGCCCTCGGCCCTTATTCTGGTTTGAGCTACCATGTCACCACCTCTGTGCTGTGGACTCTCTACCTGCAGAATCAGATATGCAGATGCCTGTTGACCACCTTCAACTCAGCTTCCTAAACAGAGTTCATCTATGTTCCCTAGCCTGCTCTTCATTCTCTATCTTTTATTTCCAGTGGTGTCCACACCATGCATCCAGTCATCTAAGCCAGGACCCTGGGAAGCATCCAAATCTCCCCACTCCCTTACTCTCTCATGCAATCCATCAAGTACGGCTGATGTAGCCTCCTGTATATTTGGCCTAGTTTGAGCTCTCCAAGATGGCTTCCCTACCTCCATTATCTCCCACCAGCCTGACTATATTCTATACTGGCCTGGAAGGAGCTTTCTTTTTTTTTTTTTTTAACTTTTTTTTGTTTGTTTGTTTGGGCCTGCATTGTTCATATATATATATATACATTTTTTTTTAATTTTATTTATTTCTAGGAGAGAGAGAGAGAGAGAGAGAGAGCATGAGCAGGGGAGGGTCAGAGAGAGAGGGAGACACAGAATCTGAAACAGGCTCCAGGCTCTGAGCTGGCAGTCAGCACAGAGCCCGACGCGGGGCTCGAACCCACGAACCGCGAGATCATGACCTAAGCGAAAGTCGGACGCTTAACCAACTAAGCCACCCAGGTGCCCCTGGAAGGAGCTTTCTAAAATACACAGCTGTGTCCCCTGCCCCACCCCCTTGCTTAAAATCCTTCCATGTTCCCCACTACCTTCAGGACAAGTTTTTGGCTGTGAGTCTGGACCCTGCAAAGCTCCCTAGCCACTTGCGTTTTATGCTCCAGCAAGAACACACTATTTGTAGTTTAAAATACAGAACATACTATTTCTTGGTTTCCTTCATTCATTTGACAAATATTTATTAAGCACCTACTATGTGCCAGGCTCTGATCTAGGTGCTGGGCATGGTAGTGAATAAAACAGACAAAATCTCTACCTTTACAAAAGTTACTTCCTAGTGAGGAAAGAAATAGGCAATAGACCAAATAAGTTAAATGTAGAGTATATTGAATGGTGGCAAATGGTAGGGAGAAGAATAAATCAGGGAAGGGGGATAAATGTTGGGGACAGGAAGGCTGCAATTTTAGGTAGGAGAGACAGGAAGGTGGCAATATTTGAGCAAATACCTGGGAGTAAGCAAGAGAGCATGAGCCAAGAATAACATCTATTGCAAATTCCTGGGGCAGTAATTCTAGCATGTTCTAGAAACAGCAAGGAGGCTGGTGTGACTGGACTAAAACACGGCCTGGAATGCCCTTTGCTCTTTCTTTAAATATGCAGTGCACATTTCAAGGATCACCTCCTCCTGGAAGCCTTCCCCTCACCCACCACCCAAAGCTCTCATGATGCCCGTATACATCTTTATCACTGCCTTTATCAAAATGTAGTATGATGATCTATGTTTGATTCATCTCCCTGCAACTTTCAGTTAGGCACTTGAGAAGTCCTTGTTGCTGCTACTTTGGTTATCCCTAGCCCCAAAGTTTAACTCCTCCACATCCCTACAATTAGGACATTCCCCTCCCAAACACACATATACACACCCACCGAGCTTGTTGAACAAATAGCTGAATGAGTGAACCAGCAATGGGGCAGACCAATACAGTGCCCTGCCCATATTTCTGTGTAGATCTGCTCGATGACCAGCTGCGCCTAGCCATGGACACACGGGCCGCCCAGCTGGCCAAGCTGGAGGAGTCCTGTCGCGTGGCCATGATGACTGCCATGGCCAACGCCAACAAAGCCCAGGTACAGCCATTCAGTGCACTGGGCTCTCCCTAACCCCTTGAACAAAGTCCTGGGGAACCTTAGCCATATCTTTGCCCACATAAACTTTCTTGAATCAACATCAACCCTCTCATCTAGTTGAGGATGTCCCCTTTCACCTAAGGGCCCTCTTAGGGCAGAAGATGCTCTTCCCCACATCCAGACTCAGGATGACCTGAACACAGTACACCACCCTCTCTTCCCCAGCTTCTCAGTCTAAAAGTTTCCAGAGAGCAGGGAAGTTCTCTGTCCACCACCACCCCCTCCATTTTAGGTCATTCAAAGGTCTGGCAATATCTGTTCCTTCTCTCCCAGAGATAGAGGAGAGTAGGGCCATGTCTTCCCCTCCCCTGTGACTGAGGGTTCCCTGATGTTGGGTACCCAAATGCTCACATTTTGGGGCCCCACCAGGCAGCTGAGCTGGCTCGGCGGCAGCGGCATGAGCAACGCCATGAACAGGAGGCCAACCTCAAGGAGATCCAGAAACAGGTCACCAGTAACCTACTAACTGAGAACCCCCAGGCTTCTCAAAACTCCGTGGCTCCCCACCGGGTCCTACCCCATTGTTGGAAGGGTATGACTCCGGAGCAGCGTGCTGCCATCAAGAAAGCCCAGGAGGTGCAACACCATGAAAAGGAGGCACAGCGCAGGGCTGAACGAGCACTGAATGCCAAGAGGGAAAGACAGACCTTGAGCTTGGCCCAGGCAGCAATGAAGCTAGAAGAGCAAGAGAGGGAACTTTGTGCTGAATTTCAAAGGGGACTGGGCTCCTTCAATCAGCAGCTGGCTACAGAGCAAAAAGCTCAGTGAGTTCTAGGGGGTAGCAACATGGATGAATGCCAAGGGAGGGATGGGAAAGGCCAGGGAGAAAGGGAAAGCTCATCAGCTGAGGCCTCTGCACTTCTTTCACAGGCAGAATTATCTGAATTCCATAATCTACACCAATCAACCTACAGCCCAGTATCACCTACAGTTCAACACCAGTAGCCGCTGAGCTCAGGATGGTCATCTCTTCTCCCTCATCAAGCTCACAAAGGCTAGGAGTCAGAGACGAAAATGTTGGAGGCCTCCTCCACCAATCCATACCCCCAATATCCCTACCTTTGATCCTAGTTAATAAAGTTATTCATTAAAATCAAGGCCACGTGTTATAACAGGACACAAAAGGTATCAGGTACTGCCTTTCCTACCCACCCCTGGGCTTGGAGTATCTGACCCTGTCACCAGTTCACCTTTCTTCCCCATGCCAATTTTACCCAGCACACAATGTTACCTACTTCCCGTGAGAAACAGAGGCTTTATTAGGCACAGAGTGTGACTGCTGGGCAGTTACAAGATGGCTACTGGACTTCCTCCCAAGCTGCAGTATAGTACTTCAAGGGAAGGAGGGGCAGAAGAACAGGTGTTTTCTGTGCCCTCTCCCCTCAAGGCTGCATGCGAATGGCCCCATCCAGCCGGATGACCTCTCCGTTGATGAATGGGTTTTCGATGATGGCTTGTACCAGGTGAGCGTACTCAGCAGGGTCACCCAGGCGGCTGGGAAAGGGCACCTGGCTGGCCAAGAAGTTGCGCACTTTTTCTGGGAGGCTGGTCAGCAGCGGTGTACCAAATAGGCCTAGACAAGACAGTCAGAGTCAGAGGCCTACCCTTTCTTTTTTTTTTTTTTTATCCCAATGTTTATTTATTTGAGAAAGCACAATATCAAGTTGGGGATGGGGAGAGAGAGCATGTGCTCAAGTTGGGGAGGCGAGGAGAGAGAGGTGAGGGAGAGAGAGAGAATCCCAAGCAGGTTCTGTGCTGTCAGCACAGAGTCTGATGCGGGTCTCGATCTCACCAACAATGAGATCATGACCTGAGCTGAAATCAAGAGTCAGATGCTTAACCAAATAAGCTACCAGGCGCCCCACGCCCTTCCTTTCGTATTTACTCAGTCCCTCCTCACCTTACCCCTAACTATGGTACTTCCAATGCCCAGAAATGGAAGACTATTGCTGCTTAGTTGGTAAACACCTTCCCCTCTCAACTGCCCATGAATCCTATCCAATCCCAGGTGTGGTAGGGAGGGAATATACCTACCTGGAGCAATGGTCATCACTCGGATGCCCATGGGAGCCAGATCCCGAGCAATAGGCAGTGTCATGCCCACTATGCCCCCCTTGGAAGCAGAGTATGCAGCTTGTCCAACCTGGAGAAGGAGTAGAGGTCATAGGTGGAAGAGCACTAGCAAGTCACCAAGAAAACACAAGCCTTGTCCCTGCCCACACACCTGGCCCTCAAAGGCAGCCACACTGGCAGTGTTGATGATGATCCCACGTTGGCCTCCCTGATCTGGTTCATTCTTGCCCATCTCACCAGTCACCAGGCGGATCACATTGAAGGTGCCCATGAGATTCACCTGGAAGACCAGTAGAGACATGGTGTAGGATCTTTTGTTCCCTAAAAGCTGTGGGGGGCACCCACAGCCAAATATCTCATACTTGTACCCCTGAAGAATCTCCAAGGCCTTACATTAAGAACTCGCTGGAAGTCCTCCAAAGTATGGGCCTGATTCTTCTTTAAGTTGTATGTCTTCATAGCCACTGCAATACCTGCACAGTTGACTGCCACATCCACACGGCCAAACTTTTCTCTTGCTAGAGTCAGGGCTCCTTGCACGTCCTTCTCTGAGGTCACCTTCAAAGGGAGAAGTGAAGAAAAGTATACATCTCCCACCACACACACTTACCACCAAACTTGAAGGTGGAGGGAGTAGGTCCAGTCTTTGAGTGACAACAGGATTCTTTGTGTTTTTTTTACTTATTTCTAGGAGAGAGAGAGAGACAGCGTGAGCAGGGGAGGGTCAGAGAGAGAGGGAGTCACAGACTGAAACAGGCTCCAGGCTCTGAGCTGGCAGTCAACACAGAGCCCGACGCGGGGCTCGAACCCACGAACCGAGAGATCATGACCTAAGCGAAAGTCGGACGCTTAACCGACTAAGCCACCCAGGCGCCCCAGGCGCCCCGAGTGACAATAGGATTCTTAAGCAAGGGAGAAGCCAAAAGAAAACGGAGAGTGGGGCAAAGGTGAAAATGTTAGGTACTATTGTAAAAACTCCCTTGGGCCAAAAGGTCAGGGGCTTGCAAATGAGAAAATATCAACCATTGTTTGATCTCAAACTCTATTTGGGTAAAAGGTCAGGGGTTGAGCAACCTAGCTCCTCCTGGCTGCAGCAAGCCCCTGAGATGTAAGTCTTTAGTGGGCATTGTGATTAGAACGGCCAAACATGTTCTTCAACCCCCACCTCTAACCCCAAAATTCTCACTTCTGTACACCGGCTTCGCCCCCTCCCTATATAAACTCTGTGCTATGGCTCAGTAGGGCGCTCTTCCAAGGACTTTTCGGGTGCTCGGGAGGGGCCGTCTGGCTGGACTAAAATAAACCTGAATAACCAACTCCTTTTGTGTTTTGTGGGCTTTGTCCTCGGTGATTCTCCTTTGGAAAGGGTGGTCTAACATTTTGGAGGTCCCCAGCGAGATCCCGAGGACAGGAAAGCCTTTCGGTTGGGCCTTGGCGCCAGGCTGCAGCCTTGGAGATTGGTCCAGGTTTCTTTTTTATCCCCATCACCTCCGGAGGTAAGTTTTTGCCAGTCGCAACCAGTTTTGGAAGGGTTGGATTAGGAGGCTGACGAGCCTGGAACCTCACCAACCGTCTCAGCCAAGGCATTGGTCTGGGACTTTGGTACTTGTGCCCGGGACTTTGGTCTAAATTTGTGCCCGGGAATTTGGTATAGCTTGGTAAAACTTGGTGAAACTTGTGCCCAGGACTTTGGTCTATGTTGATGTAACTTGTGTCTGTCAGTCACGTCATGTCTTTGTCTCAACGTTTCATTTTCATCTAGTGCTGTGTTCGACATTGTTCCTTTGATCAAAATGGGCGGTTCAGAGTCTAAAATCAACATGCCACTAGAATGTTTCTTGGTTAACTTCAAAGCCATATATACGTCTGAAAGGGCAGATGAATATGGCGTTAAATTATCAAAGGATAAACTGCTAACCCTCTGTGAATTGGAATGGCCGGTTTTTGGAATTGGATGGCCTTCAGAGGGTTCCTTTGATCCCTCCTTGTGTCGAGCCATTTATGTGGCGAGTAGTTACAGGTAACCCAGGACACCCGGACCAGTTTCCCTACATGGATATCTGAGCACAAGCATGTGAACAGCCACCTGCTTGGCTTCAACATTGTTCTCTTAAAACTGGTTACAGGGTTTTAATAACAGCGAAGAAACCCATGGCTCCTAAAAACCTGAGGTAAAACCTATCTTTTTGCCCCTCCAGTGGAAGATCTACTTGATCTCTCCAACCAGCCCCCTCCTCATCCTCTATCCCCCACCTGCTCGGCTCCCTCGCCTCCCCCAGACTCATCCTCCCCTTCACCCATGGTTTCTCCACCTCCCCGCCCAGCTTCGATGCAACTGGAAGCATCAAAACCCTCCCTTCTCTGAGAAACTGCAAGCCCTCATTTATCTGCTAGAGTCTGTTTTTCACACTCATTTACCTACCCGGGACGATTGTCAACAACTCTTACAGGTCCTTTTTACTTCTGAAGAGCGCGAGGGCATTTTCAACGGTCTTAGGCACAGATGGGACAGCTCTCCAGGCGGCTCAATGTGCCCGCCTGGAAGAGGAAGTGCCCTTGGCACGCCCAAATTGGAACTACAATTCATCAGCAGGTAGGAGATCACTCACCAATTACCACCAGTATCTCCTGGCCGGCCTCAGGGGAGCCGCTTATAAGCCTACCAATTTGTTGAAGGTAAGTGAGGTCCTATAGGGACCTGAGGAATCCCCTGCCACCTTTTTGGAGTGACTTTTAGAGGCATACTGGACCTATACTCCCATGGACCTGATGCCCCTGAAAATCAAAAGGCAATTAACTTAGCTTTTGTTGCCCAGTTGGCCCCAGATATTTGTAAGAAGTTACAAAGGTTAGAAGGATTTGATAGAGAGAACAGGGACAAGCTTATGAGTGTAGCCATGAAAGTCTTCCATAATTGAGACCGCCCCCCCTGAGGAGAAATTAGCCGAAAGGGTAGGGAAAGCGACCATTGCGGCCCTATTGGACCAAGGAATCGTAACATCCTCAGAGGGAAAAGGAAGAGGGCCTTTTAGAAGGCCCCCTCTCAGAAAAGATCAGTGCACTTACTGCAGAGAGAAGGGACATTACAAGCAGAAGTGCCCTGTGCTCCAAAGAAAAAAGGAGGCCCAAATTCTCCCCTTAGCAGGAGAAGAGGACTGATGGGGCCTGGACTCACAGCCGCTAAATCCCCAAGAGCCTATGGTCACTTTAAGAGTAGGGGAAACTGATGTTAATTTCTTGGTTGACACGGGAGCAGCACACTTGGTCCTCAAAAGGCCCTTAGGACCAATGACAAAAATGAAAACCCTTATACGCTCTTGAGTCTCATTCTCCCCAGATCACATTGTCTACTCTGTACTGGACCTCAAGGATGCTTTCTTCAGTATTCCTCTGGCTCCTATCAGTCAGCCGATATTTGCTTTCGAACGGACAGATCCAGATACTGGGACCACCAGACAGCTGACATGGACTTGGCTGCCTCAAGGATTTAAAATTCCCCTACCCTGTTCGGGGAAGCCCTAAGTAAGGACCTGCTGCCGGTAAGAGGCCACTTTCCAAAGGCCACTATTTTACAGTATGTTGATGATCTACTTATTGCTGGACCAGATGAGGTTACATGCCAGGAGGCAACTGAGGAAGTTCTACAGACATTACAGGATTTGGGCTACCGAGTCTCATGGAAGAAGGCCCAAATCTGCCAGGATCAAGTCACCTATCTGGGGTAAGTGACTAGAAGGTAAGAGGTCTCTTTCTGCCTCCCGGGTTCAAGCGATTCTCCAGATACCTCCACCCACCCCTAAAAAGCAAGTCAGAGAGTTCCTTGGAACTGTGGGTTATTGTCCTATCTGGATTCTCGGGTTTGCTGAAATGGCAAAACCACTGCATGAGGCCACTGCAGGGGGATCCACCCCCTTGATTGGGACTGAGGCCCAACAGGGAGCATTCGATAAGCTAAAGCAAGCATTAATTTCGGCCCCAGCTCTGGCTTTGCCAGATATCTCAAAACCCTTCTTTTTATATGTGGCTGAAAAAGACGGGGTGGCCAAGGGAGTCATCACCCAAACTCTTGGGCCATGGAAGAGACCCATTGCCTATTTATCCAAACGCTTGGACCTATGGCACAAGGGTGGCCCGTCTGCCTGCGAACTGCTGCTGCAACTGCCACCTTTGTAAAAGAGGCCGATAAACTTACCTATGGCCAAACTCTAATGGTTATCACGCCTCATGGGATAGAACCCCTGCTCCACAGCTCCCCCAACAGATGGCTCTCGAATGCCAGACTACTTCAATACCAGGCCCAATTGTTGGACCAACCGAGGCTCAAGTTCCAACGGGTATCAGGACTCAATTCTGCTACTCTCCTGCCGCAATCTAATGAGGGCCCACCAATTCATGACTGTCTTGAGATCCTAGAGACTTATAAGAATGGACGGCCTGAGTTGACTGATCAGGCACTCCTGGATGCAACTGAAACTTTCTTCACCAAAGGGAGCAGTTTCATTCCTCAAGGGAGACGATATATAGGAGCTGCCATGGTAAATCACCAGTTGCAGGTAATATGGGCCCAACCCTTACCCCAGGGGACCTCTGCCCAAAAGGCAGGGGCATCGGACAGCTAGTCCTCCATCCTCAACCTACACTACCAGATAAGCTGTTCTATTCCCCCCGATGAAGAAGCCAAATACTCCCATAAAGATTGGGAAAGACACCCAATGGTTGGTCGCAACACCCAGATGGGGGCGCCTAATCATTCCAAGGACTCTAGGGAGGACCCTATTAACTCAACTTCATGAGACTACCCACCTGGGTGAAAAGAAGATATCTCAAATGGTGTCCCCCATTTATATATTCCTGGGATAACTCCCAATCTTTCGGACTTGGTGGAATGGTGCCTGATTTGTGCTAAAACAAATGCCACAAAAATTACTGGGCCACCTGGAGTTCGCTACCAAGGGACAAATCCTGGAGAACACTGGGAACTAGACTTTACAGAAATAAAAAAGGGAAGTTATGGATACAAGTACTTGTTAGTACTTATAGATACTTTTTCTAGTTGGGTTGAGGTATTCCCCATGAAAGGGGAAGCAGCAAAAGTAACCGTAAAGAAGCTTTTACAAGAAATAATTCCCTAATTTGACTTGCCCTTATTTCTGGGGTCTGACAATGGCCCAGCCTTTACGGCTAAGATATCTAAAATGATTAGTAAAACCTTAGGAACAGAATGGAAATTACACTGTGCCTACCGTCCCCAAAGTTCAGGGTAAATAGAAAGGACAAACAGAACTTTCAAGGAGACCTTAACAAAATTATGCCTGGAGACTGGAATGAATTGGATTGATCTCCTGCCTTTTGCCCTCCTCCGAACTAGATGTGCTCCTACACAACTTGGGCCCACCCCATATGAGATAATATTCAGGCGGAGGCCCCATTGCTTCCCAGGCTCTCTGTAGAGCTTCAGGAGGAATGGACAAATCAAAAACTTCTCCTTTCCTTACAAGCTCTACAGCTGATCCAGGCTCAGCTCCATAAGGAGATCCATAAGCAACGAGTGGGAACTGTTAACCCCTTAACTCATTCTCATAAAATTGGGGATCTGGTCTTTATTCGTAGACTCAACTCGGATTCATTAGAACCCTGAAACACAGGTTTGAGTTTCCTATTGCAGAAAAAGTAAGACTATTTGGACCCTTTGAAAAAGATGGTTTATGCTTAATTGGTTCCTGAATTCACCATCTAAAAAAAAAATCCTAGTGTAAACACCTCTCAATTGGTTATTAAGTCCTCAATTGGAGACTATGGTTTCCTAAGAGTTAAAATTCTGCTAAGTGTACTTTAGACTGATGGAAAATAAGGAAAGCAACTCTGTATATAGGAAACTGAGAGATACATAAAAAAGTTGTAAGGAATGGAAATACATCTTTGTTGAGGGTAAAAGAAAGTAATTTTGTCCTAAATAAGACTGGTTGTTTAGAGAGAAATGGCTTTGGGGCAAAGCTTAAAGGAAAGGTGTAGAAGGTCTATGAAGGGAAATCTTTGAAAAGGAATTTTATGTGTGCTCAGGATAGACTAAGGTTGAGATTAATGGAATTTGAAAAGTACACTGGTGTAAGGTTAAAACTCTGCTTTTCTCTCTGGTCAAAAGGAAAAGTTTTCTTGCACTGTAAATTTGCTCTTGATAAGACAATGTAAACAAAGGTTTTTTCCTTTTTCTGCCAAGAAAACCAAAGCTTCAGGTTTCATCTTTATCAGGTTTTTGATTGCATAGTTAAAACTTCTGAATGTTGAAGGAGCTAGGTTTTTCTAACTACTATATTAGGTTATACATTTGCCTTTAGGATTTTTTATTGCCACTTTGGTTGAATAGAAAAAGTTTTAAGATTTGTAAAGATCTGTAATCCTATTTAGGATGAGCTTTAGAACTTCCTAAAGTTTTAACAAACTTCCCAGGATTTGAATAGTAAAAAAGGTCTTTTGACCAATTAGGCCCTTTTATTTGAGATGCTAAGTTACTTGGAAAAGCACTGTGTACAACAGTAAACCTTAGGTTGTATGGCATGGGTAAATGCCATAACTGCCCACATATATATGCAAATCCTAAAGTTTTAATGTTTTGGTATAGGGTTATCAGGTAATATTCTGATTACTTAAAATATTATATGTCACAAAAATAACTGAATTTGTCAATTGCATCATACTGAACTCTCATCAAATCTTTAATAATGTCCATCTGAGATTTTGTCATTTATGATTGTTCTTATTCTCTCACAAAATGTGTTCCTTCTTCAAAGAGAACACCTATCCTAGTCCCAGTCTTAACTGTGATAGGAATTGCTGGATCAGCCACCTTGGGCGCCTCAGCTTTAGGAATACAAGATGTGAATTTCAAATCTTTAAGCCAACAGGTAGCCCAAGACCTGGGACTTCTGACCCAGTCTGTTGCCCATCTAGAAGGCCAAGTCGACTCCCTGGCTGAGATGGTGCTCCAAAACAGGCGGGGTCTAGACTTACTCTTCATGAAAGAGGGAGGATTATGGTGGCACTGGGAGAACAATGTTGTTATTATGCCAATAAATCAGGAATAATATGGGATACTCTGGCTACAGTAAACCAACATCTGTTAACTAAATATGACCAAAGAGAAGCAAACTATGGTTGGTTTCAATCCTTATTCAGTTGGTCTCCCTGGTTAACGACTCTAATATCTGCTCTAATCAGGCCCTTAATCATTATTTTACTTGCCCTGGCTATAGGACCTTATATCATTAATAGACTCATGGCTTACACTAGATCGAGAATAGGGTCCCTAAAACTCTTAATGCTAAACCAAGGGACCTACCAGCCCATAGACATTGAAACTCCGGTTTAAGATTAACCGGTTTAAGATTAACCGGAGATAACTAAAATCAGTGGGGAATGTAAAAACTCCCTTGGGCCAAAAGGTCAGGGGCTTGCAAATGATAAAATACCAACCAACTGTTTGATCTCAAACTCTATTGGGGTAAAACGTCAGGGGTTGAGCAACCTAGCTCCTCTTGGCTGCAGCAAGCCCCTGAGATATAAGTCTTTAGTGGACGTTGTGATTAGAACGGTCAAACATGTCCTTCAAGCAACTATTAAGCAACCCCCACCTCTAACCCCAAAATTCTCACTTCTGTACACCGGCTTCGCCCCTCTCCCTATATAAACCCTGTGCTATGGCTCGGCGGGCCGCTCTTCCAAGGCCTTTTCGGGTGCTCGGGAGGGGCCGTCCGGCTGGACTAAAATAAACCTGAATAACCAACTCCTTTTGTGTTTTGTGGGCTTTGTCCTTGGTGATTCTCCTTTGGAAAGGGAGGTCTAACACTATACAGCAGTGTTCAAAACATTTTTCAAATCTATACCCTCTTTTGATAAATGCACATACCCCTGGAGGTTTCTGTGACTCAGAGCAGCTTTGAGAATTAATGATATGAAGATAAATTAGCTTCACTTTCTGTAGTTTGTTTCACAAAAAGTTTTTCAACTTTGTAAATATAAAACTAGAGAGCACAATATGCATTTTCGAACTGTACATACCCACTCCAGAAGATTCTGATATGTCCAATCCCCATCCCCACTGCTGTGGATCCCGGCTTCGTACATTTCTTATTGTAGATGCTCCCAACAGATCCTGACTGAGAGCTCAGGCCAAAAGGGACAAGGAGATGGGTCCACTGTCCACATAGATAGCACCCTTACGGAAGGGGACCCCCACAAGTTCCCAGGCCTATTTCAGTGACTTCATGCACACACTTACGTCCGCTGGGGCAAAGACGCAACTCTTCCCTAACTTCTTGGCTTGGACCTCCCCATCGGAGTTGGGCAGGTCCAGAAGCACAGCAGTGGCTCCTTGCCCCACGAGTCGCTCCGCCGTTGCCAGACCCAGACCAGAGGCTCCTCCGGTTATTAGAGCAACTAGGCCCTGTGAAAAGAATACGGTCAAATGGCTACACCGGGCAAACCACCCCAACTCCTGCAAGGGAGGCTCCTGGTTACTCCTAAGGTGTAACCCAGGTGTGTTTCCTCTCCTTACCAATGGGACCTCTTGGTGTCTCATCCCCAGAGAGCCCACACACATACGCCACGGAGAGTTGACCTTCACCTCCCAAGCCCAACTGCCACACTACCAGGCCTAGATAAGGGTGACCCTTTCTCCCAGCACCGATCTCTTCCTCTTAGTTCTACAGCCGCGCGGTCCCAGCGGGCGCAGCGGAGCCGCCAGCAGGAGCGAACGCCCCACTACCTTCACGCTCCGACATGCCGCAGCCATTTTGCGCTGTCCTCCCTCGAGCCTGGCCGTGAGGCAGACCCTGATTGGCCGAGACGGAGGGATGGGGCGGGGCCGGCGAGGGGGCGGGCCAATGGGGAGGGGCCGGCGAGGGGGCGGGCCAATGGGGAGGGGCCGGCGAGGGGGCGGGCCAATGCACAAGACTCCGGGGCGTGATGTTGGCTGTTCATGTTCCGTGTCCGGAGGGCTAGGTCTGGGCCAGGTGCCTCTGGAGTTTTCTCACCTAGAGAAAGAACCCAATAGCTGCAGCACAATACCATCACACCTACCGCACTACTCTCTAGCTAGTCTTTGGGCAGGCGGCCAGCTCCTTAGGGGGTAGGCAGACAGGAGATTGAGATTATTCCTTACTCCTCAGAAAAACCATTCATTCAAGCATACACATATGAGAGTCTCCCATATGCCAGGCTCTGTACGGGTCACTGGGGATACCCAAAGGAATATTAAAAGGTTCGTGCCTTCCAGAAGAGGACAGTTCAGTTCAGGAAAGATAATTACAGTACAGACAGAGACAAAGGGACAGAGAACAAGGTTCTGAGACATAGACATGGATATGCAAAGATGGAGATTGTGAGAGCCACCAGAGAGAAATATGTTAAGAGACTGAGAGGAATAGCGATGCCAGACTGGATCACAAAGATAAGGATGTGAAGAGCTACTAAGAGACAGGAAAGTCAAACTCACTTTTCGTAGATGACATGATAGTCTACATGGAAAACCCAAAAGACTCCACCAAAAACTGCTAGAACTGATACACGAATTCAGCAAAGTTGCAGGATATAAAAATAAATGTACAGAAATCGGGTGCATTTCTATACAACAATAATGAAGCAGTGGAAACAGATATCAAGGAATCAATCCCATTTACAATGGCACCAAAACCCATAAGATACCTAAGAACAAACCTAACCAAAGACGTAAAATTTCTGTACACTGAAAACAATAGAAAACTTATGAAAGAAATCGAAGAAGACACAAAGAATTGAAAAACATTCCATGCTCATGGATTGGAAGAACAAATATTGGGAAAATGTCAATACTACCCAAAAGAATCTACACATTTAATGCAATACCTATCAAAATAACACCAGCATCCTTCACAGAACTAGAACAAATAATTCTAAAATTTGTATGGAACCAGAAAAGACTCCAAATAGTCTAAGCAATGTTGAAAAAGAAAGCCAAAGCTGGAGGCATCCCAATTCTGGACTTCAAGATTAGAAAGGTGTAATCATCAAGACAGTATGGTATTGGCACAAAAACAGACACATAGGTCAATGGAATAGAACAGAGAACCCAGAAATGGACCCACATATATATGGCCAACTAATCTTCAACAAAGCAGGAAAGAATATACAACGGAAAAAAGACAGTCTCTTCAGCAAATGGTGCTGGGAAAACTGGACAGAAAAATGTAGAAGAATGAAACTGGACCACCTTTCTTACACCATACACAAAAATAAATTCAAAATGGATGAAAGACCTAAAGGTGAGACAGGAAACCAGCAAAATCCTACAGGAGAAAATGGACAGAAACCTCTTTGGCCTTGGCCACAGCAACTTCTTACTAGACATGTCTCCAGAGGCAAGGGAAATAAAAGCAAAAATGAACTACTGGGGTCTCATCAAGATAAAAAAACCTTCTGCACAGCAAAGGCAACAATCAACAAAACTAAAAGTCAACTGACAGAATGAGAGAAAATATTATTAAATGACATTACTGATAAAGGGTTAGTATCCAAAATCTATAAAGAACTTATCAAATTCAACACCCTACCAACAAATAATCCAATAAAGAAATAGGCATAAGACATGGATAGACACTTCTCCAAAGACATCCAGATGGCTGACAGACTCATGAAAAGATGCACATCACTCATCATCAGGGAAATACAAATCAAAACCACAATGAGATACTACCTCACACCTCTCAGAATGGCTAAAATTAACAACTCAAGAAACAATAGGTGTTACCGAGGATGTGGAGAAAGGGGAACACTTTTGCACTGTTGGTGGGAATGCAAACTGGTGCAGCCACTCTGGAAAACAGTATGGAGGTTCCTCAAAAAGTTAAAAATAGAACTACCCAATGACCCAGCAATTGCACTACTATGTATTTATCCAAAAGATTTTTAAAATGTTGATTTGAAGGGGCACATGCACCCCAATGTTTATAGCAGTGCTATCAACAATAGCCAAATTACGGGAGGTTCCTCAAAAAATTAAATACACTCTATGACCCAGCAATTGCACTACTCAGTATTTATCCAAAGGATACAAAAATGCTGATTCAAAGGGGCCCATGCACCCCACTGCTTATAGCAGCACTATAAACAATAACCACATCATGGCAAGAGTCCAAATGTCCATCAACTGAGGAATGGATAAAGAAGACATGGTGTATACATATACAATGGAATACTACTCAGTGATGAAAAAGAATGAAATCTTACCATTTGCAACAATATGGATGGAACTAACTAGAGGGTATTATGCTAAGTGAAATAAGTCAGTCGGAGAAAGACATATCATATGATTTCACTCATATGTGGAATTTGAGAAATTCAACAGATGAACATAGGGGAAGGGAAGGAAAAATAGCATAAAAACAGAGATGGAGGCAAACCATAAGAGACTCTTAAATACAGAGAACAAACTGAGGGCTGCTGGAGGGGAGGTGGGGGGGATGGGTTAAATGGGTAATGGGCATTAAGGAGGGCACTTTTTGGAATAAGCACTGGGTGTCATATGTAAGAGATGAATCACTGGGATCTACTCCTGAAGCTAAGACTTCACTGTTTGTTAACTAAATCGAATTTAAATTAAAAGGAAAAAAGGGACAGGGAAGCTGGGAGACAGACATTCTCAGACAGAGCTGTTGAGAAGCAGAAACTCCGAGAGGCATAAACAGAAGCATAAACACCTTTCATCAGTTCAGCCTTGGCTATTGTCCTCTAGCTGTGTCAAACCTATTTTAAACCCAAAAGTCCAGATCACACATTGCTGATTGGAATTCAACCAGACACTGTCATTAAAAATTTTTTTTATTATGTTTATTTATTTTTGAGAGGCAGAGAGAGACAAAGTGTGAGCAGGGGAGGGGCAGAGAGCGAAGGAGACACAGAATCCGAAGCAGGCTCCAGGCTTGAGCTGCTGCCAGTGCAGAGCCTGATTCAGGGCTCAAACTCACGAGCCATGAGATCATGACCCAGGTAAGATGCTTAAACAAGTGAGCCACTCAGGTGCTCTCCCAACACCATTTACTGAAGAGACTGTCCTTCACCTATTGTGTATTCTTGACATTCTTTTCAAAGATTAGTTGACCGTTTATCTATGGTATTTCTGGGCTTTCTATTTTGTTCTATCTATCTATGTGTCTATCTTTATGGCAATACTATACTGTTTTCATTACTATAGTTTTTTAAAACAGTTTTATTTTTATGTTTATTCATTTTTGAGAGAGAGAGCGAGCGAGCAAGGGAGGTCAGAGAGAGAAGAAGACACTGAATCTGAAACAGGCTCCAGGCTATGAGCTAGCTGTCAGCACAGAGCCCAACACAGGGCTTGAACCCATGAACCGTGAGATCATGACCTGAGCCGAAGTCGGACGCTTAACCAACTGAGCCACCCAAGGCGCCCCTCCAATTCAAATCTTGAGCCCACCTAATCTACCTAATCTTACTACCTTTTATACTTCTCCCCAAACCAAGGTCTTGAGGTCATAAATCTTAGTCTATATTTAGTCCCATTTGGCTTTATGTTTCCTCTACCTAAAGTATTTCTCCACATGCTTTCCCACCGGGGAAGGCTTTCCTCTGGGCCTCCTAGTTGTTGACAATCACCACACTCATGGACACTACACCATATTCATCAAAGGATTTAGTACCAGATTCACAATCTTTCTGACTACATGAAGTCCGCCCAGCAATTTATACCACTCTTCGCTGGGTCCAATATGCTCCAGCCACAGTGGCCTCTTTTATTAATCTTTGCATTAGCCATTCCCTGTGCTTGGAATTCTCTCTCCATGAAGTTTGCATGACTGCCATTTTTTTCTTCTTCTTCTTCTTTTTTTATCATGTAGAGCTAAGCTTAAATGTCACCTTCTCTCCCTGATCATTCAAGCTGTGGACACTATCCCATCATGTTGGGGAAAGTTATTGAGGATGTGACCACTGGTTGACCTGAGAGCGGGAGCCAGGCAAAGGGTATCTCTTCATCCCTTCCCTTGTCTTTGGAATATATGCTCTGCCCAATATTCCCATGGCTAGAGCCATTTCAGGAACATAGCTTTGAGAGAGTAAGGTATTGTTGAGACCATCGAGACTGAATACATGATTGAACCCAGTTAAAACCTCTCTATAATGTTTAAGATTCCAGTGGGTGGATGCAGAGATCTCCTTGTCTTTCAGCTAAGACAAGCCTTGTATGTAAGTTGCCTTGCTTATTAAATCTGCCATCTACCAATCTGGAGTGGTCTGCCTCTTTCTTTGACCTCTCCATGTCCTCCATGTACAGGGGCCATTTTGTGAACCAACACATTGCATATTTGAATTATCTGCATAGCACTTACATGTCTATAATCTTTTTTTCTAATCTTGGGGCCAGATGTATTTTGGAATTCACATTTTTTTTCAATTTTAGAAAGGAAGACATTTTATATTACATAAATCTGTATACTGCATATAGTCTATTCTACATAACTACTGAGAAAGGTCTAGAGAATCACATAATTAAAAATTAATATTTCTAGTGTGAAAAGTATGAACAATAACACTAAGTGTGAATCAACTTAGTGATATAGATAGCTTCATATTGCTTCAGGTCAGGTTTTGTCACCTGATGGTTTGGGCTCCAAAGTATTATCTCCTTGAACCCTGTTATTCTGTGGGCCTTCCCATTTTCTTCCAGCCTAGCAGCCTCTATCTACTTTTCTTCTGGCCAGCATAAACCCTCTCTCATTCCTCTTCTCTCTTTTTAAAAAATTTTAATGTTTATTCATTTTTGAGAGAAAGAGAGCATAAGTGGTGAGGGGTAGAGAGAGAGGGAGACCGAGAATCTGAAGCAGTCTCCAGATTCTGAGCTGTCAGCACAGAGCCTGACGAAGGGCTTGGACCCACGAACCTTGAGATCATGACCTGAGTGGAAGTCAGACGCATAACTGAGTCACCCAGGCACCCCTCCTCTTCTCCCTTTAAACAGTCTTGCTGGCACCCTCAATTCATTTTCCCCTTGGCATCCTACTAATTCAACTTCTTGACTTATCTAAGAAAAAAAGGTACTCAAAACAATACCTGGCCTTTAGCAAGAGCTATGTAAATGTTAGCTATTGTTACTCTTCAGAGCAGTGTCTCTTAGCCTTTTTTATGCTATGAAAACTTCTGGCAGTCTGGTGAAGTCTAAGGAATCCCTTCTCAGAATAATGAATGTATTAGATACGATATAAAAATAGGACTACAAAAGAAATACAATTACCAAAATAATAGGAAACATATCTGTAGTGTGGTAATTATGTGCTTCTTTATTTATACTTTAAATCCCAAGCTCTATCAACAGGTCTTTTGACTACCATGGTTTCAAAATAGTGATGTTATTTTGAGGGATCTGTAACAACCCTGATATGCTATGAAAATCTGATTTCTATTGGTAACAAAGCCACAGGTACTGCTAATACAACTGTAGCTTGTTATCCACAACCCCTAGAAGTTCATACTACACTTGTGTTGGTAATAGTGAAAATAAAGATGCAATTTCCCCCCATCCAAGTCCATGAGCTGTCTCAATTCTCCCTACAGTCTCCAAAGGGGCTGTGGACTCTGAGTTAAGAACTTCTCTGTTTAGAGCAAATGGAGGCCATTAAGTGGACACTTCCTCTCTTGTCATCTCCAATATTATCTCTACCCACACTATCCTTTCCTTGGGTCTCAGAGAAGAGAGGTCCTGTTTGGGGTTTGCCCTTCCCACTGGGCTCTGGGTCCTAGCCCTTCCCACTTGCTCAGGCATTTGTGCCACTGAGCATTCTCTCTTTATTGTTCACACCTCTGTCTCAAGGTCATTACAAAACAGGGAACTGAGCAAACTCAACTTCTGCACACAACAGATAATCATCAGTTTGTCTGTACGAAGTTGAGAAGTGTGGGAAGGGCATGTCAGGGACACCAGAACCAGCAACATCCAGCATTACCTCACAATCCCCAGGGGGTATTAGCCATACCAGGAAAGGAGAGAAAAACAAAGACAGTCTTCACTCCTGGGAGATAAAAACCACTAGATGACCTGTTTAAACCTTGCAGGTGCCTGCCATTATCCTGGCAATGACAGAGCTGCAATGGCTCCAGCTGGCTGTGAGGTGGCATTGACAAATACAAAGGACCCCAAATGATGAGTGTGGGGAGCATCCAAATGTGTGCCTGTAACTTCTGAGTAAGTTGGGGCACAATCTGAGTGAATGGTTTAAATTCTGAAGCCATGTGTGCAACATGGGAATGTGGCCAGCATCTGAGAGCATGCTGAGGATTCATGCTGGCTGAATGTTTACCATTTGAATAAATAGCCCTGATGTCTGAATAAATCAGTGAGATGCCAGTCTAAGTTCATCATGACTTTACCATTGCCCAAATCAATGGCCATTGTTTAGCCTTTTATTTAAGTTTATTTATTTATTTATTTTGAGAGAGAGAGCGAGCGAGAGAGAGAGCATGAGAGCAGAGGAGGGGCAGAGAGAGTGAGTGCAAGAAAGAATCTCAAGCAGGCTCCTTGCTGGTAGTGAAGCTTGATCCCATGAACTGTGAGATCATGACATGGGCCGAAATCAAGAGTTGGACACTTAACCAACTGAGCCACTCAAGTGCCCCCATTGTTTAGCCTTTGTATAAACAAAACTTTCTGGCTGTATTTGACATGTTTGATCACTTACTCTTCCTAGAAAACCCCCTTGGCTTTCATGACACCTAACTCTCCTGGTTCCTCCTACTTCTCTGACTGTTCCTTCTTGGTCTTCTCCCTGGGTTCCTTTTCTTCTGTACCCCCTGACTCTGGGGAGCTCAACCATCTCTTAGTTTCAATACTGCCTCTCTACTGAGGACTTCCCAATCTCTACCTCCAGCTCACCTTCTCCACTGAACTTCAAAATGAGATAGCCAATCATATGCTAGCCCCCTACACCAGATGTCCCTTGGGCACCTGCAACACATGTCCTAAACTAAATTCAATCATTGTCCCTTAAACCTTCTTTATCTCAGTTGGCAGTGATACCATCTTCCCACTCAAGCTGGATCTTGGGACTGATGCCCTCTTCACTCCTTTTTTTCTTATAAGTAGGCCTCACACTCAGTGTGGAGTCCAACATGGGGCTTGAACTCATGACTGTAAGATTAAGACCTGAGCTGACAAAAACAAACAAACAAACAGACAAACAAACCTGAGCTGAGATCAAGAGTCAGATGCTTAAATGACTGAGCCATCCAGGCGCCCCTCCCCTTCACTCCTTCAAATCAATTGCCAGATCCTGTTGATTTAACTCCTACATACTTCTTGAATCTGGCATCTCCTCTTTCCTATCTTCCAATTATCATCACCCCAAATCTCTTTTTTTAATGTTTTTATTTATTATGGAGAGACAGAGCATGAACATGGGAGGGGTAGAGAGAGGGGGAGACACAGAATCTGAAGCAGGCTCCAAGCTGTCAGCACAGAGCCAGATGTGGGGCTCGAACTCACAAACTGTGAGATCATGACCCGAGCTGAAGTCGGATGCTTAACTGACTGAGCCACCCAGGTGCCCCATCACCACCCCAAATCTCTTGTCTGTACTATTGCAACTGGTCAGATCACAGTTATCCCTAGGATACTTCAAGAAGCTAGCAGACGCCTCTTCCTAAAGCTAAAATTTTATCATGTTATCTTTGTTGCTTTAAACCCTTTAAGTGGTTCCCCCTCACTCTCAGTGCTCTCCATAATCTGCTGCCTGCTGTCTGTGTAAAACACTGTACTTCCCAGCAACAATACACTACTTGATACTTCTCACAGTAGTGCTACCAGATCAGATACAGGGTGCTCAATAATTAAATTTGAATTCAGATGAACAACAAATAATTTTTAGTTTAAGTATCTCCCATGCAATATTAAGGACATACAAAGGAAGTCCAACAATGCCAGCAAAACCAATAACATCAAGCCTTGGAAAAAATCCAGGAGGTGCATTTTGGAGATATTCATAGCTGTCCAACCCCCACTGAACCAAGCTCTGCATCTTAGGCTTAGTTTGTGAGTACATTTCCTGACACTGGCTTGTATATGGCTTGCAATATTGTCAGAGATATGAGATGCTTTCAAGTTGGGTCCTTGGCTCCTTCACTAATTTAGATTGACCCTCAGGAATGGAATAGAGTGAAAGCTCATTAACTTTCGTGGAAAAGTTTTGTGAGGTGAGTCCTTTTTAAGTGATACATAGACTTTGAAGGTGAGCAGACTCAGGCTGGCTGGCCCAACAAATCTCTAAATTACCTTGAACATGTTGCTGGCAGAAGTGGCTCCAGCAGGGTCCAAAGCCAAAAGTTTTAACAGGTGGATTCTGTCTCCTGTGAAGAGGTTTGAGAAAGGGAGCAGAGAAGTAAGTCATCTATGTATTATAACAAGGTAGAGCCTGAAGAAAACTTTATATCATCCAAATGAGTTTCTAAAATTTGTGAAAAGTAAGGACTCTCTGTGAAATTCTGGGACATTACTGTCAGGGTGTATTGCCATTCTTCTCAAGTGAAAGCAAAAAGATATTGGCTATCCTTGTCAACTGGAATACTAAAAATGCACTGCATAGATCAGTTACAGTGAAAAATTTGCTTTCAGTGGGGATGGATGTTAGCAGCACATGGGGTTAGGAAGAACAGGGTGCCAAGGAATAGCAGTATTATTTATTGCTCAGAGATTCTGAATAAACCTCCATTCTTGGCCATTGGGTTTTCTCACAGGTAAAAGAGGGCGGTTACAGGAACTAGTACACAGGATAATGAGGCCCTGAGCCTTGCAATCTTCTATTATGGGCTTGGTGCCATGAAGGGCTCCTTTATTTATAGGACATTAATTATGGGAAGAGATTTTGAGGGACCTATTTGAATCTTGATGGGAGGTGCAGTGTGGATTCAATCAACAGCAGTTGAGAATTTTGCCCATAAAGAGGATGTTAGCTGATCCAATAGGAACAAATGCTCAGGGGGTGCCTGGGTGGCTCAGTCGGTTGGGCGTCCAACTTTGGCTCAGGTCATGATCTCACGGTTCGTGGGTTCAAGTCCCACATCAGGCTGTATGCTGACAGCTAGCTCAGAGCCTGGAGCCTACTTCTGATTCTGTATTTCCCTCTCTCTTTGGCCCTACCCTGCTCAAGCTGTCTGTCTGTCTGTCTCTCTCTCTCTCTCTCAAAACTAAACAAAACATTTAAAAAACATTAAAAAAATTTTTTAAGGAACAAATGCTCAGTGTCTCTGGGCTCAGCTACAGTGCCATCAGAGACAGAACAAATAAAATAAGTCAAAACAGTCATTTAATTCTCCGAGTTGGCTATTTTGATTGCTTCTGTCAAATTCTAGACTTATTTCCCTGCTTTGGGAGAAATTCTGACCTGATACTTTTCTAAGGAATATCAGCCCAATAAATGAATAGGGGCAGAGTAACTAAAGAGAAAAAGGTTGAGTAGCTCTCAAAGGGCCTAGACAAAAGGGAATAGGTTCAGGGACAGGAACCTGTTGAAGTGTATTAGAGATCTCCATTATTTGAACTGTTTTAGGACTCCAAAGCAGGAGCTGCTTTATAGCAGGGGGTTCAAGCACTGAGAATATAGCTCCGGTGTCAATAAGGACAGAGATTCATTCCCAACCTGAAGAATGGTTTCTCCGGGCCAATTAAGAGGGAGGATTGGGATGAGCCTTTGTAGTTCCTCAGAGCCCCAATCACTGGGAATTAGGACGACATTGGAAGGTCTGACTAGAGGGGCTGAAGGTGCCTGGAGTAGTTAAATTTGAAAAACTCATTTTTTTAAAATGTCTTGGCTCTTTACAAAAATAGCAAAAACTTGAAAGTTTTTGGTTTTGTTTAGTGCATTTCATTTTCTGGAGTTGGAAATTGAAAATAATAGCCATCCTTCTTTTAGGTGACTCACCTAGGATGCAAGCAAGCTGGTTTGCCATATTAACTAAATCTGGAGTAGGCAGTTTCCCATTCCACCCTGGTCCTTTAAAATTTTTTTATTTATTTATTTTTTAAGTTTATTTATTTATTTTGAGAGAGAGAGAGAGAGAGAGAGAGAGACAGAGAGAGAGAGCAAGCAAGAGGTCAGGAGGGGCAGAGAGAGAGAATCCCAAGCAGGCTCTGCACTGTCAATGCAGAGCCCAACGTTGGGCTCAAACTCATGAACCTTGAGATCATGACCTGAGCCAAAATCAAGAGTCAGACACTTAACCGACTGAACCACCCAGGGGCCCCAATTTAAAAAAAAAAATTTTTAATCTTTATTTTTGAGAGAGAGAGAGAAAGAGAGAGAGAAAGCATGCACACATGTCAGGGAGGAGCAGAGAGAGAGGGAGAGAGAGAGAATCCCAAGCAGGCTCCACACCGTCAGCCCGGAGACTGATGTGGGGCTCAATCTCAGGAACTGTGAGATCATGACCCGACCTGAAATCAAGAGCCAGATACTCAACCAACTGAGCCCTACAAGCACCCCTGTGGTGGTCCTTTTAACTAAAAAAGAAAGATCCCAGTTCGGCTTGTTAATAAACATGGAGTTAAATGCTACCCAGTGGATTCAACATCTAAAGGAAGACCAGAATATTCTAAAAAAGCAATTTGGAATAGTCATGAACAGGTTCATCAAGCTTTTGTGTACAAGTCTGAATTTTGTTCCAATCAGCAGCCTTGGGAAAAGCTACTGTGATTGCTTGGTGGAGATTTCCAGTGAGTGCTCTAGCATCTTGCCAAAAGTTAGGGGTTTGTTTCTCTAAATCCCCTTTGGGATGATCCATTCTGGCTAGTTTCATCCAATGTTTGGCCTGGTCCTCACCAACAAGCATGTGGATTATTGATAGAAATATGACAAATGACTTTGTTAAATTTGAATAACTATGTTAAATTCTTTGGAAATCTTATGGGGGTCCTCAGTCACTTTAGGACACTCTTCCATCATGGCTCACAATTTGGCCTTAGCCCAGGCAACATAATTTGAAGTTTATTTAGATCCTCAGAAGAATTTGAACAGGCAGGTTTCAATAGGTTCAGAAGAGGAGCGAGAGGGGAGAGATTCAGAGGAAAGTTAAGCTCAGCAGACAGAATAGAGGAAAATGGCACTAGCCACAGGGCCTGAGGATAAGGTGGTCACCATGTGTCTGCAGACAAAGAAAATGGGGGAGGCAAAAAAGAGGCCTCAGAAGGCATTTTGGCTTCTTTCAATTGTTTTCCTCAGTTAATTTAGAAATAATGTTTTGCAAAGAGACACACTTAGAATCCTGAAAACATTTGGAAGCCTCAGGAACCATTTAAAATAGGCATTCCACTAATTTTCTTTTTTTTTTCTTTTCTTCCTTTTTTACCCTTTAAAACTTTTTATTTATGTATTTGTTTTTAGGAGATGCAGCTTTCTAATTTAATCGTGAGTGAACAATGTTGGGGAGATCAAAAGTTCAAGATCATGTCCATTAAAAGTCTTAAGTTTCTTTGGTTAAGTCAGCCCACTGACTTATGACTGTGCATGTGGAGGAACTATAGTTTTTAAACCTAAAACTGGCCAGAGTCCCAGTAGAGAGTAGTGCCCTCAAAGAATTTTGATGACTGGAATCCAATTTCTTTGAGGTTTTTCTCTAGAGCAAAGAGAAAGTTCCTCAACAGAACAGTTGCAAGAGGTACAGCCTGGTTTCAGAAGGGTCAGTCCAAAGGCCAGCCCAATTCCAGTTGGAACAGCCCAGTTCTAGAGGAATTGGACCAAAGGCCAGCAAAGTTCCAATAACAGCTCAACCAGAACAGTCCCATCCCCGAAAGGAGTTGGCTCAGAGTCCTACACATTTCAAACTGGCACAGGTTCCAAACAGGATTCAGACTGAAGGTCAGCACAGTTCTACCAGGAATGGTCTGATTGCAAAAAGGAGTCAGCTCAAAGGCCAAATAAGTACTGTCAAGAGATTTAAAAAAACAACAAACAAGCAAGGCCTTAAAAATAGATCCCAAATCAATTCTGGGGAGGTCAGACACAAAGTATCCAGCTCAAAAACCAGAAGAAAACTTACTCTCAAAACCCCAGTCTGCAAGAAAGCAGTTAGCCCAAGGGCTCTGTGCATATGGACATGTTTGTTCACCAGCCTTGGAGTTGTGGGAGGGGGGGCGGTGTCTTCTCTGGATACCCTTTTAGGCCACCAAGTAATGTTAAACTTAAAAATAAAACTCTCAAGTTATTTTACCAGCAAAAAATGGATTTATTCAGGAATAGCTGAGAATTACAATTCAACACAAGTAAGGTATGACAAAACCACCTCTAGGCAAGTCCAGAGAACAAAGGAGAGGAACTCTCTTTTATAGAGGAAAAATATATGTGTTCAAGAGGCAGTTGGGAGGAGGAACTGTTATAAATTAATTGTCTATTGGAGTAGGGGCACCTGGATGGCTCAGTCAGTTAAGCCTCTGACTGTGGCTCAGGTCACGAGCTCATGGTTTGTGAGTTCGAGTCCCATAGTGTTGTGCTCTGCACTGACAGTACAGAGCCAGCTTGGGATTCTCTCTCTCTCCCCCCTCCCTCTCTCTCTGCCCCCTCCCCGGCATGTTGTCTCTCTACAATAAATACATAAACTTAAAAAAAAATCTATTGGAGGGGCACCTGGGTGGGTGGCTCAGTCAGTTAAGCATCTGACTTTGGCTCAGGTCCTGATTTCACCGTTTGTGGGTTTGAGCCCCGTGTTGGGCTCTGTGCTGACAGCCTGGAGCCTGCCTGGAGCCTGTCTCCCTCTCTCTCTGCCCCTCCCCTCCAATCTCTTTCTCTCTCAAAAATAAACGTTAAAAACATTTTTTAATCTATTGGAGTAAACTGGGGGGCTGGATGTATAGTGGCTTCTCACTGGCTTGGGCCGTTGGCAGAGTAGGAAGAAATCTTCCTTCCTCTTGCTGGATTAGTAAAGTAGTATGGACTTGCAAAGTCAGTTCCTTCCTTTGGGTCTGCAATTAAGAACTAGTACTAGGGGTGAGAGCTCCCCCTGGCAGTCTCCGAATTCCATTCTAAATGGGGTTTTCTTTTATTAATGTTTACAGAATCAAAAAGTGCTGTGATCAGCACACAGTGTCAGTTCCACTTGTATCAACCTTCCCTTCACAGCTTTGGAAGAATTGCCTCGTGGTTTACACATGCACCCAGTAGACAGGCTGGAAACCTGGAAGTAATCTGCAGGTTTATAGAAGCCATTATAGGATCAGTTTGGGGGTCCTTTTGGAGGGAGAAAAGGAATGGGAGGAAGATGACTGGTATTCTGTCTATACGGAGGTCGAGGAAGGCAAAGAGGATCGGAGCAAGGGAGGAAGTGGGGGAGAAAGGAAAGACGGTGTGCAAAGCCTGAAGGAAAGGCAGAAAAGCAAGCAGGTAGGAACAAAAGCTACAAACAAGGGGCCAGCTAGCACCAGAAGAGGAGTACAGCCAGGGGGCAGGGGGCAGGAGCCAGGAGCCAGAGGTGGAGGCTCTAGTAATGAGGGTGGAACCATTCTTCTCCTTTTGGGATGCCACACTGATGTGAAAATGTTGGGTCATGGAGCAAACGGTCAAGAAAGAATTCTTGAGGGGCGCCTGGGTGGCTTAGTTGGTTAAGCGTCCGACTTCAGCTCAGGTCATGATCTCACAGCTCGTGGGTTTGAGCCCCGCGTCGGGCTCTGTGCTGACAGCTAGCTCAGAGCCTGGAGCCTGTTTCAGAGTCTGTGTCTCCCTCTCTCTCTGACCCTCCCCTGCTCATGGTGTCTCTATCTCTCTCTCAGAAATAAATAAAACATTAAAAATTTTTTTAAGAATTCTTGAGCTATCTTCGGTGTAAAAAAGGTGGGTTTTTTTTTTAAAGCACGGGAACAGGACCCGTGGGCAGAAGGAACTGCACTAGGGCTGTGAGGGGTAACTGATTATATTTCAAGTTGGGAGGGGATTAGGGACAGCACAAGCCTCCAAGGAATTTTGGAAACAAGGTTTCCAGGACCCTGACTGGGATAGCTATTGTTAGGAATAGGTCATTTATTAGTGCTCAGTAAACTCTCAGTCATGAGACCCTTCAGATGTATATCAGTGGGCCATAGACTTGGAGCATGATTGCTAACATATAGCTTGGATAGGGGTAGAGATAAAGGAAGTTTCCAAAGGAATTTCTATATGTTTAAAGTAGACTCAAAGGATCCTGGGGGCATCAGGATAATGTCAAGCTAAGATTGCCTTTTGTTAGCAAAGTGTCAACATAGAGGCAGCTGAGCTCCCGAGGAAGGTCACTCTCCCTGTTTTGAGGACTTGTCAACGGGCTGTAAGTAATAAGGAAATTTAATTTTTTTCTTTTGCCTTTGTTTCCCACATCAACACCACCTCTCCTTCTAATGGAGGCAAAGCAGAAGACCCCTACCCTGCTCTTGCTCAGAGGCAGGCACAGGGGGCATGGCCCTCTCTGAGCCTCCTAGCTCTCCAGCCTGGGAGTTTACCTAGTTTCTCCAACTCCCCCAGCCTCCACATCAGGTGGACCAGGGAGAGATTTTGCTAATTCCCTCCTCTCTGAACCCAGGGTCCAGTTAGGAAAGACTTGGAATAGAATAAACGACTATGGGGGAGATGAGTCAGGTCAGTGGGGCAGCAGCACCCAGAAGTGGGGGGCCCATGGTGTGGAGGTGCCCTTTTTGGGTGTGAGGCTTTAGAGGAAGTCTGTGTAATAAGTCTTGACCACGCACCTATTGAAGAGGCACTCGTGGGACACGGGTCAAGTCGTCTTTGTCTTCCAGCCTCAATTTCCTCCTTTGTGAAGCGGGAATAAGACTACTTACTCGCTTTATGGGAGCATACTATGTCTGCCACAAAAAGCGGTGAGTGAGTAGTAACGATCAGCCTTAATGCTGTGCCCTCTACCTTAGTCCACCTGCTCCATGCGAGACTGTCCCAATGGTGGGGGCGTGAGGGAACCCAAAAGGTCTGGTGAAGGGGCTTGGGCAGGCGGCAAATTCCTCTTTTATTTGTGCGACTTCCAGGTGGAGGAGAAAAGACGCCCGCTCTGAGACCAAGGACTGGGTGGCGATGTACAGGCGGCACCCACTCTAAGCAAAGTCACCTTTGATTCACTATGGTTGTCAATTATTCACTTTATTAGAGGGACTGCAGGCTAAACAGGCTAAAGGACTCAGACTAAGACTCCAATAAGGGCTGTCCTATAGACCTGACTTAGTGTGGGAAGACGAGACCCAGGGAGAGGAAGGGGCACGGCAGGGGTCTCAGAAATGCACCGGGCCAGCTCGGCTCCACCACGCACTCGCATTCAAAGCATTTTGCCTGCTGGCGCGCTGCCCGGGCTCTGCGCATGCGCTCATCTGCGCCTACCGGGTCTTCCGGAGGGCTCGGGTTGTACTCGGTGGGGGTGCTGTCGCGCATGCGTGTCTAGCTCTCATCAAGTTCCCCGTGGAGTTGGAAGAGTCTCCTGTGGAGCTGGCGGTTCGATTGAGTGGGAGGACCGCAGCCCGATCCACAGTGGGTGGCTATTAGGGGATGTGGACGAAGCTGTGTGTGACAGCGACAGGTCACAGCGGGAGGGAGAGGATAAGTGCGGCCACCAACGGAGGTTTAGGCCGGCGCAGAGTCCTCAGAGGTAGAAGGACAGTTGGGATTGCTCTTCTCGCCCGGACTGCAATTTGCAGCCCCCTGGGGGAGACCGGAAACCGGAGGACGGAAAGGAGTGGGTGTATTAGACCTGGAGGAAGCACCTTTCGAACCTGTCCTTACAACTCCATGCCCTAGTAAGGACTCAATCTGAGGTCTAGTCGCCCCCAGGTCATCCTCCTGGAAGAAAGTCTGAATTTGGACGGTGACCGCGCCATACCCAGTCTTCTAGTCAGTTCCAGGGCCCCACCTCACACTCTGGGGGACTCTGAGTCAAAAAGGGGGTCCTGTGAGGGCGGGGCAGGGTTGAAAGACTTCTGGTGGAGCCGCCTCTGTGGTCTGGGAAGAACCGCGGCTTCCTCAATGGCCACTGAGTCGACGGGAGACGCCAGACCGGCCTGGCAGCACCCGGAAGAGTGATTTCAGACCACTGATCCGGAAGTGAAACCTGAACGAGGCACTCCTAAGCCCAGTGTGAAACTAAATTAATGACTCTGACCTCAGACCCTTGTACAGAAAGGGTAGGAGCCATTGGCATCTCCAGCTGCAGGTGCAAAGTCACAGAAGCTTCAGGAAATCTTAAAGCCTAATGCTTCTTATGAATGAGGATCCTGAGGCCCAGTCATACTATCTAACGCTTTTATGTGATGGGTCAGGCTCTGTTGTGAGTGTATTTACTCTGTTAATCCTCAACAGCAACCCTATGAGGTAGGCATTACATATATTCCTGGCTTAAGATGAAGAAAGTGAGTTCTGGAGAGTTAAGCTACTTTGCAAAATCCCAGTCAGGCAGTCTGGCTCCAGGGTCTGCACTCTTAAAAGCACAAGCTCTTGGTAAGAGACCAGACAAGAGAACCGCAGTAGAAGGTCAAAATTGGAACTCGCTTTCTGAACACCTACTCTCACAATATTGTGCTTTTCTCGCATTATTTCAGTCTTCCCAACAACTTTGTAAGGAAGGAATTGCTAGTCGAGGGAACGGAGAGAGGTTCCGTATCTTGCCCAGGTCATACAGACAGTAGTTAGACCAAGTTGATGAAGCAACTTGATCCAGGTAACAGATTAGTTAACCAAGACAAATGATGAGACTAAAATCTAGTTCTCCTATCTCTCAGTCTCGGGGCCTTTTAAATAAATGCATTCGAACAAACGTGTATTTGTTCGCTCAGCAAATGTCTGTTATGCCAGGCATTCTTGCAGGCACGGAGGATTCACCCGTGACCAAAACAGACATGGTCTCTGCCCTCTAGTCTCTGAGGGAGGGCAAAGGTGGAGAGTGGCAAAGATAAACACAACCTGACCTTAGTTAAAGCAGTGAAAACAGATTTTATTCAGTAACTACTGCCAGTAGGGAAAAGAGCTGGGCTCCGTTCCAATTTGTACAGGAGCGACGAGTATTTTAAAGGGAGGAGGGAGAAGGAGGGAGCAGGGGCTCAAGTAGAGTCAAGGAAGTAAAAAATGACAAAAAGCACGTAAGAGGTTTAGTCGGTATAAAAGCAGTGTGGTCTGCTGTGTGTGCTAGCTGGCATTTAGGATGCTATTCCCCCAACAGAGTGGCTCTCAGGTCCTTAAGAAATAACTTTCTGAGTAGTAGGAGATGCATATACATCTCAAAGGGACAGGAAGAATTCACAGTTGTAAGCCCTTTTTAGTAAATTCTCTAAGGAAAGGAGGTCATGGGCTTACCATCAGGCGTTGGCTAGAACAAATGGTAAATTCTTTTGGCAGTCCTGAGCTTTTTCAGACAGGAAATCAAAAGAGGGCTGGGTCATCTCAGCTTGCAGCCTTAGGCTGCTAGAAGCAAGCCACAGTTTGGTCAACTCCTTTAGTGCAGGGGGTGGAGGTGGAGGTGGAGGCGAGGGGGTGTTTGAATGGAGTGTTTGTGTGGAGACTTTTTTACAGTTCTCAAGGGAGATGGAACCAATAATAAACACTTTCATAAGACTTTCAGGTAGTGATGATATTGAAGACTTTGGAGACTTGGAGAAGGGATTTACTTTATTGATGAACTGAGAACCCAGATATGCTAAGGTCTGGGAAGGAAAGCAATCTGGAGGGAAGAGCAAATGAAAAGATTTGAGGCAGATGTGAGGGCCAGTGTTACTGGAGTGCAGGTAACACACAGTGAAAGCAGCGAATGAGAGCATGGCTGGGGAGAGTTGGACAATGGAAGTCTGAGGTCTAAGGGACAGTCAGGTGCCAAATCACTGGTACTTAGGTGCTAGCAGGACCACGCAGTGAGGTAGCCCAAGTATTACAGGACACCTTGTGCTGATAGAGTGACAACAGAGACCTAAAAATTAACCTTTCCTATGGTCACCCAGCTGTGCAGGGCTGCATTGGCCAGGAGAGAGGGGTTCCTTTTACTAATAACCACAAGCTAGCCACACGGTGAGCAGGAGAGGCTGTCTGCCCCAGAAGGGCAGCTTTGTCTAAACAGAATGAAGGTGCTAGACAGGCAAGCTGTGGCTTGTGTGCCAGGCACTGAGCTAGTAGTTGCCAGGACAGCAGACCAGTTATGAGGTTATTGAAAAAGCTGAAGCAGCTTAACAGCTGCCTTAGAAAGAAAAACAAAAAACAAAAAACAAAAAGAAAAAAAAAAAACCCCAGTGCCATGAACAATGACTGTACGTTACCTTATTACAGGGCCCATAGCAGTACTGCGGTAGGCGTGTTCAACCCCTCCATGGAGAAACTGCAGTGAGGACTGAACGAAGGAGAGTATGATACATCAGGGTACTCACTGATACTCGAGCGTGACTGCATCCAGGTGACTGAACTCCTGTCCCCCTCCTCTTGTGTCCCCTTCCACTTCCCCTTCAGGCTCTTTCTGGGTCTCTCCTTCCCATTCCTTTTGTTTATTTCAGCAGAATTGAGCATTCGTTACTTGGTACAGTGCATGCAAAAATGTCCTCACTTGGTGTCTCCAAAATAAGGTAGAGGAAACAGACCCATTTTGTCTAAATTTATGGAGTTATTGATTTATACATTTTTATCTTATGTCAAGGACTTGAAGGGGCTGCTAAGTCCCAGATTTATCTTTTCCTGCCACTATACCAAGGTGGACAATAGAACGAACCTAGGGCAAGATGATGATATAAGAACTCCTTTTATTTTGCTTTATTTTATTTTTATGTTTTATTTTTAATTTTTTATTGTTTATTTATTTATGAAAGAAAGAGAGAGACAGAGTGAGATCAGGGGAGGGACATAGAATCCGAAGCAGGCTCCAGGCTCCAAGCTGTCAGCACAGAGCCTGACGTGAGGCTCAAACTCATGAACCACGAGATCATGACCTGAGCTGAAGTCATATGCTTAACTGACTGGGCCACCCAGGTGCCCCATGTTTTATTTTTAAGTAATCTGTATACCCAATGTGGGGCTCAAACTCACAACCTCAAGATCAAGAGTCATGCGCTCTTCTGACTGAGCCAGCCAGGCGCCCCTATTTCTTTTGCTTTAAAATGTCTATATTGAATACTTCTGTTGTATATAGTTATTTTATTATCTTCTTTTCAAGTGTGCAGAAAGGCAGATAAGAATATAAAACACCCCTAGTTTCAGCAGATTTTCATGTTTTGGCATATTTACCTCAGATTTGATGTTTTTTAATGTTTATTTATTTTTGAAGGAGAGAGAGAGTGTGTGTGAGTGGGGGAGGGGCAGAGAGAGGGAGACACAGAATCTTTAGCAGGCTCCAGGCTCTGAGCTGCCAGCACAGCTGATAGGGGTCGAATTCATGAGATGACCGTGAGATCATGACCTGAGCTGAAGTTGGACGCTTAACCGACTGGGCCACCCAGGCGCCCCTTCAGATTTGATTTTTTAAAAAGAGAGCATTAACAAAGCAGTTGAATCCCCCTCAGCTATTCCCTCAGGGGCATCCCTTTTCCTCCCCAGTTACCGTCGTCCTGAATTTGGAATTCATCATGCCCATGCATGTTTTGTTCTCCAACTTTATATGAATGCATCCAGAAATGTTTTGTGGTATTTTGTAAACATGATATAGTCTTGTTTTGCGCAAGTGATGTTAACACTGTACAGCCTCTGTATTGGTAAGTGAAGCTCTAGAATTCTCTATATTTACATGGTGCTCTTCAGCACCCAACGGGCGTTACGGACCTTTATTTCCTGTGATCCTCACTCAGGCCTCCTAAGGAGGCAGAACAAGTGCTGTGATCCCCATTTGACCCAAGAAGAAACGTAAATCCAGAGAGTGAAGGGACTTGCCCCAGGTCCACAGCGGGGCAGATGCGCAAGCTTACTAACTCCTAGCTCAGTGCAGTTTCCACTACTCAGTTGATATCTGCGTAGATAAGGTGAGTTGTGTCATCAAGACGAGCATAAGTGGCCAGAGAGCAGGCAGAGTGGGAGGGAGAGGAGAGGAGCGTGGAAATGAGGGCAGGAAAGAAGGGTAGACAAGAGAGGAAAAAATAAAAGGGCAGAACCAATGGAGGGAGCTGTATGGCTTTAAATCTACCAGTGATTCTCAATGTTGGCTACTCTTTGGGATCCGCTGGGAGCCTCAAAAAACACCAATGGCTGGGACCAACCCCCAGAAATTCTAATATAATTGGCCTGTAGGGTGGCCTGAGCAGTAGGATGATAAAAAGCTGCCCAGCTGGTTTTGAATGTATAGCCAAGGCTGGGAACCATTGACTAAGCAAAGCAATTTATCAGGTGGTGAATTGGTTGTGGGGGTGGTACTCAAAGACTGGCTTATTAACATTAATAAGATCTTACACCTCAAAGCCTGGCTTGATAATGCAATGTAAATAAGGTATTGAGATCTTGGCCCTAGATTCTATGGACAGAAATGGGCTAAAATGAAAGAGGTGATAATCCAGTTTCCTCAGTGCTGTTCATACTAGCTTTAGCCTATTGTGTTCTGTTACCAGGCTTTAACTTACAGGGGAGAGCAGCAATTTTCACAATGAATACCAGTGGACCCCCACAGGGTAATAGAATTCAGCAAATGTTCCCTAAGTAAGCAAGGTCTGTGCTGTAGGGAAGTAAGAGAGATGGAAACATCACAATCCTTGCAATCAAGAAATTCAGACTAACAACAACCCAGACAAATACAAGACAGTTAACACAATGTGCTGACTGCCAGTGATAAATCTAAAGTGTTAGGGGACAGAGGGCAGAGAGAGGAGTCTCAGACTAGCAGAGGGGCTCAGAATGGGCTTCACAGGAGTGCTGCCTGAGCTGTGTGTTGAAGGATGAGTAGGAGTTGGTTAAGGGCACTGTTGAGGCTCGGGGCTGGCAAGAGCGTGTGCAAAGGTTCAGGCATAAGTGCAGCTGCAGAAGGGCAAATTGGTTTGGGAGAAACACAGAGAAGAAATATGTGGTGGAACAGAAGCAGGTGATGAGGCTGTGGGGGAGGTCCTTACTGAGGAGAGGGCATCTAAATTAGGGCTTAGAAATAAATTCAAGAGGCAGGGATGTGGGATGGAGAAGAAGGCCTGCCAAGCAGGGGTAGGGGGAAGTGTGGAGGCAGGAGTGAGCCTGGTGCATGTTAGTGCAGCAAGGGGACCAGTAACAGTAACAACCAGTAGGAATGATCAAAACATCTGGGGCACTTTTTAAAAATATCCACACCTGGGCTCCACTACCCCCTTCCCAGAGATTCTGATTTACATAGCCTGGAGGTGGGACCCAGGCATCAGTTTTGTTTTTTTTTCTTCTGAGATCTACACGGAAATGGCTGATCAATACACTAGTTATGTGAGCCAGTAGATCACCCTCCTTTCTTTTATTTTTTATTATGTTTTTAATTTTAATTCTAGTATAATTAACATACAGTGTTATATTAGTTTCAGGTGTACAATATAGTGATTCCAGAATTCTGTGCATTACTCAGTGCTCATCAAGGTAAGTGTACTCTTTAATCCTCATCACCCATTTCACCCAACCCCCCACCCACCTCCCCTCTGGTAACCATCAGCTTGTTCTCTATAGTTAAGAGTCTGTTTCTTGGTCTCTCTCTCTCTCTCCCTTTATTCATTTGTTTTGTTTCTTAAATTACACATATGAGTGAAATCACGTGGTATTTGTCTTTGCGTTATTTCACTTAGTATTGTACTCTCTAGATCCATCCATGTTGTTGTAAATGGCTGAATAATATGTTCCATGTATATGCATACCGCTTTTTTTTTTAAATTTTTTAACATTTATTCAGTTTTGAGAGACAGAGCATGAGTGGGGAAGCGGCAGAGAGAGAGGGAGATACAGAATCTGAAACAGGCTCTGAGCCGTCAGCACAGAGCCCGACGCGGGGCTCGAACCCACAAACCGTTAGATCATGACCTGAGCTGAAGTCGGATGCTTAACCGACTGAGCCACCCAGGCGCCCCTACATACCGCTTCTTGATCCATTCATTTATCCATGGACACTTGGGCTTCTTCCATAATTTGGCTATACTAAATAATGCTGCTATAAACATAGGGGTGCATGTATCCCTTTGAATTCGTGTTTTTGTATTCTTTGGGTAAATACCCAGTAGTACAATTACTGGATCATAATGGTAATTCTGTTTTTCACTTGTTGAGGAACCTCCACACTGTTTTCCACAGTGGCTGCCTCAGTTTGCGTTCCCACCAGCAGTGCACAGGGGTTCCTTGTTCTCCACATCCTCACTGACACCTGCTGTTCCTTGTGGTGTTGATTTTAGCCATTCTGACAGGTGTGAGGTGATAGCTCATTGTAGTTTTGATTTGCATTTCCCTGATGATGAGTGATGTTCAGCATCTTTCCATGTGTCTGTTGCCCATCTGGATGTCCTCTTTAGGGAAATGTCTGTTCATGTCTTCTGCCCATTTCTTAGTTGGATTATTTGGGGTTTTTTTGGTGTTGAGTTGTATAAGTTCGTCATAGTTTTTTGGATACTAACCCTTTATCAGACTTGTCATTTGCAAATATCTTCTCCCATTCAGTAGGTTGTCTTTTAGTTTTGCTGATTGTCTCCTTTGCTGTGCAGAAGCTTTTCATTTTGATGTAATCACAATAGTTTATTTTTGCTTTTATTTCCCTTGCCTCAGGAGGCATATCGAGTAAGAAGTTGCTAGAGCCCGATGTCAAAGAGGTTACTGCCTGTGTTCTCCTCTAGGATTTTTATGGCTTCAGGTCTCCCGTTTAGGTGTTTAACGCATTTTGAATTTTTGTGTATGGTGTAAGAAAATGGTCCAGTTTCATTCTTTTGCATGTAGCTGCCCAGTTTTCCCAACACCATTTATTGAAGAGACTGTCTTTTATCCCATTGCGTATTCTTGCCTCCTTTGTCAAAGATTAATGGGCCAAATAATTGTAGGTTTATTTATGGGTTTTCAGTTCTGTTCTATTGATCTCTGTGTCTGTTTTTGTGCCAGTACCATATTGTTTTGATTTCTACAGCTTTGTAATAGAACTTGAAGTCTGGAATTGTGATGCCTCCAGCTTTGCTTTGCTTTTTCAAGATTGCTTTGGCTATTGGGGGTGGGGGGGTGTCTTTTGAGTTTCCATACAAATTTCAGGATTGTTTGTTCTGAGTCTATAAAAAAAAATGCTGTTGGTATTTTGGTAGGGATTGCATTAAATCTGTAGATTACTTTGGGTAGTATTGACATTTTAACAATATTCGGTCTTCCAGTCCGTGAGCATGGAGCGTCTTCCCATTTCTTTGTGTCGCCTTCAGTTTTTTTCATTGACATTTTATAGTTTTCAGAATACACGTCTTCCACCTCTTTGGCTAAGTTTATTCCTAGGCATTTTATTATTTTCTGTGTAAATCTCAATGGACTGTTTTCTTAATTTTTCTTTCTGGTACTTCGTTATTATTGTGTAGAAATACAACTGATTTTGTTCATTGGTTTTGTGTCTTATGACTTTACTGAATTTATTTATCAGTTCTAGTAGTTTTTGGTGGATTCTTTAAAGTTTTCTATATAGAGTATCATGTCATCTGCAAATAGTATTTTTTCAAAGGTCTCCTGGGTGATCCTACTATGTAGCTGGGCTTGAGAACCATAAGGGAGCTGTTTAGTATACATGGAAAGATAGTCTAGAGCCAGATAACAGAGATGATAAATTAGCTAATCTTTATTGAAAGTTAACTATGTGCTAGACACTTTTTGTGTAGTATCCCACTTAATCCTCACAACTCTGAGTGTAGGTACTATTATCATTATCTTGCAGATGAGGAAACAGTAATTTGACCAAAGTCTTATATACTAAAAGAGTGTCAGGCAGTCTGGCTTCAAAGCATATCCTAGAAGCACTTGTATTCCAGGCCAAAGAGCTTGGGTTTTCTTCTGTAACCATCTTTATTAGTTTAGTGTGTATCCATCCGGAATTTCTTTATTTTATTTTATTTTTTAATTTAAAAACATTTTTTAATGTCTTTATTTTATTTTGAGAGACAGAGACAAAGAGCCAGTGGGGAAGGGACAGAGAGCCAGGGAGACACAGAATCTGAAGCAGGCTCCAGGCTCTGAGCTGTCAGCACAGAGCCCGACGTGGAGCTCAAACCCACAGACGGTGACCTGAGCTGAAGTCGGACGCTTAACCAACTGAGCCACCCAGGCACCCTGATCCAGAATTTCTTTATGCATATACAAGCAAGTACAAATGTATATTCCTCCTTTCTTACACAAAAGTTAGCACACTAGATACACTGATCTGCCTCTTGCTTTATTAACAAAATATCCTAGAAATCTTTACATATCACTACACAGAGAGCGTCCTCATTCTTTTTTTGCAGCTCCCTTAGCATTTGTTTGTGTTCATGTGTTCATGTACCATGATTTATTTAATCTTGAGTGATTTTCAGTGTCTAACTATCAAAATGCTGCAATAAATAATCTTGTATATGCATTGTTTTGCATAGCCACAGAATAGGAATTACTGGGTCAAGGAATATATGTGCATTTTTAATTTCAATAGGTATTGCCAAATTGTCTTCCACAGGTCTTGTACTATTTTGCATTCCTCCCTGCGACATTTGACAGTATGTTGGCACTTTTTTTTTAATGAAATAACTTTTACTAATCATTTCAAAGGTCAATAAATAGGAAAACTCCTAGAAGGACTGATCAAGGGAGTAAAAGTGAAAACTCAAATTACTAACACCAGGAGTAGAAATTAGAGTTAAAGGAAAAAGGAGGTCTGGGTAATTGTGATAGAGAAGAACGGAAGCCCATGATCTCCAAAAGTTTTGAGCTCTTCACAAAAACAGAAGAGGGAGCTATAGAGCCATGAAGTGAGAAAAGCAATCTTGAACCATGCCGCTCTTCTAAACATTCAAGAAAATTAATTCCATATAAAAGAAAGGAGGTCAAATCCCATATAAAGTCATAAGAAGAAAGAGGTTAAGGAGCAGAACTAACCTCCCTGTAGGCAATGAGAGAATGCCAGACAGGTATGCCTACTAAACAAATGAAAACGCCATCCTAGTGTCTTCAAATGAGCTAAGAGATAAGATACACAAGATATGAAAGAGGAGCATAAATCAGAATGAGAGAAATTCAGAAATGAGGTAATAGAGTTCAAGAAAGAACTGGAAATGAAAGAAAATCATTTCAGAAATGACTAAACTAGAAGGAACACCAGATCAAAGTAACACAACAGATAATGGCCTAAGAGAAATACATGAAAAGGAGGAAAGAGTTTTTTGTATTTTATTTTTAGGAGCATCTGGGTGGCTCAGTCTGTTAAGCGTCTTACTTTGGCTCAGGTCATGATCTCACGGTTGTTGTGTTCGAGCCCCACATTGGGCTCTGTGCTGACAGCTCAGAGTCTGGAGCCTGCTTCAGATTTTGCATCTCCCTCTCTGCCCTTCCCCTACTCGCATTGTTTCTCTCTCAAAAATGAATAAACATTAAAAAAATTAAAAAATAAAAATTTTATTTTTATGTCATCTCTACACCAACATGCGGCTTGAACTCACAACCCTAAGATCAAGAGTCGCACGCTCCACTGACTCAACCAGCCAGGCACACACACACCCTTTTTTTTAATTGAGAAAGAGGAAAATTTTTAAGATAAAAAGTAAATGAAAAGACTTTTGGTTTCAACTTGAACATGTGAAAAACTACAGAAAAGAAACTCCCATCCTTACAAAAAGGGAGCAAAGTGATGACTGTGTAAACTCATCAGAGAACTGAGATCACAGGACAGATGGCCATCTTGAAGTCTGGAGAGAAACAAGTAGCCTGCAAGGAGACACAGGACCAGAGCATTTGCCACTGGATGCTATTTGAACTAAGAGGAACATTAAACTAGAAATTTCCACAAATTGCTGGACACCAATTGGAAAGAGAGTGTGACACTTGTGGAGAGTGCAGGTTTTTACTCCAGCAGCTCCTCTAGGCTCTCACAGGAAGAATAACAGAGAATCAAGAGAAAGCTCCCTCCCTGCCACCATAGCTAGAGGAGGGAGACAACCACCACAAGGCAAGACCACCTAGACTGTGTCCCTTATCTGTAGGGGGCAGTGTGAGGCTTCTATTGAGGGACCATGCCCCAGATATGAGAGACTGCAGTTCTCTGGGGATACGTGTCCTAGAGTTTGGGGGTCTATGGACTGTTTAGGGTTCTGCTTCCCAGTATGTGAACACTTCAGGTACTTTGGGTGTGCGTTTCCAGGGTATGAGCACTCTGAGATATTTGGGGGTTGCTGATCTATGGTTTGAGGTCTGGAGGTGTTTGGGAGTCTGTGTCACAAATATAAAGTCACTGAGATGTTTGTGCTTCTCTGTCCCTAGCTTTGAATGCCTGGGGATGTTTGGGGGTCTGAGTTTCAGAATGTGAGGTCTCTAGTCTGTAGCTCAGGCTATGAGGCTTCTGAAACCTTTGGGGGTTCTCCTTCTCAATGTGTGACATCTCACACTTCTTAGTATGTGCAGGTCTCTGAGCTGGTTTATTTTGGCTGTGGCATGAGTTCTCTGAAGTCTTTGTGAGTTCATTTCCATTGTTGTGAAGTATTTGCTATATTAAGGGTCAGCATCCCTCACTGTAAACATCTCTGAATTTCCAAGGTTCTCTCCTTGAATTTAAGGCCATGTTGCTATTCCAAGATGTGTTTAGCATTGTGACAGGTTTCTGAGCTGGTTTAGCAGCTATGTCCAAAATGTGAGGTCATTGAACTTTTTAGTGTCTCCTCGCAGGATTTTAAATGTACAAGTACTTTTAGGAATCTTTCTTCCGAGTTGTGAAATCTCATTGAGGTATTTTATCATATGGTGGTAGCTGTTTGAGTGTTCTGTGTTTCAGGGTATGAAGTGTCTGAGCTGCATGGGACTTTGTCCAAGGTTTGATATGTTTAATCTATAGTTTAATTTGTAGAGTCTCTATACCATGGTGTATGGTATCTGAGTTATTTGAGTCTTTGTTCCATGGAGTGAGTCTCTGAACTCTTCTGTGGCTATGTTCCAGGTGTGAGGTCTCTGACTTGTTTGGTGGCCTGTTTTCTAGGTTGTGAAGTCTTCAGGTTGACTTGTTTATTTTCTTTTTTTCTTTTTTCTTTTTTTTAATGTTTTTTACTTATTTCTAGGAGAGAGAGAGAGAGACAGCGTGAGCAGGAGAGGGTCAGAGAGAGAAGGAGTCACAGACTCCGAAACAGTCTCCAGGCTCTGAGCTGGCAGTCAGCACAGAGCCCGACGCGGGGCTCGAACCCACGAACCGTGAGATCATGACCTAAGCGAAAGTCGGAAGGTTAACCGACTAAGCCACCCAGGCGCCCCTGACTTGTTTATTTTCTGCCTGAGTTATGATACCTCTGAGCTCTTTGTGTTTCTGCCATCCAGGGTGTGGGGACTCTCTGCCTTTGTGAGACTTTCCTTGATGGTGAGGATTTAATATTCTGTGGGCCTGTGTTCCTGAGTGTGGAGGCTCTGGCATTTTAAGGTTTTCATTCCTAGTTATTGTTTGGAGGTATGTTTCAGGTCTCTGAGCTGATTTCATACCTACATCCAGGATGTGAGGTCATTCAACTGTCTGGGTTTCTAAGATGATAGCACCCAAGCAGTTTGTGGGTCTGGATCCCTACATGCATGGTATCTAAGGTTGTTTGGGTGATTTCATCTTAGAATGAAATGTCTCCCTTCTTGGATCTTTTCCAGGATGTGTGGTCTCTGAACTCTGTAGGATGGTGTCTCTGGGTATCAAATTCTCTATGATGTCTTTGTAGAGATGGTCCATGTAATGATGATCTTTGAGCTGATTTAAAGTTTCTTATTCTAGGATCTGATGTTTGCATTCTTTCAGGGTTTCTGTGTCCCAAGGTGTAAAGCCTCAAATCTGTTTGGAATTCTGTGTCCATGGCATGAGATATATAGGCTTTGGGGGTCTGTGCCTACCATATGTGGTTTATGAGCTTTTTGGGAGTCTGTGTTTCAGGGTGTGTAGTTTCAAAAGTATTTGGGATCTGGTGTGTGGTGCCTCTGAGCTCTCTGAGTATTTGTGTCTGGTGTGTGAGGTGTCTAAGGAGGCTGAGGAATCCTTTTCTAGGTTTTGGGTTCTCTGAGGTTTAGGCAGGTTTGTGTCAAAGTTTGAGGTCTCAGAACTTTAAGGTGGTATGTATCTAATGTCTGAAGTATCTAAGTAGTTTATGATATGTTACAGAGGATGAGATCTGTGCTATTGTGGGGTCTGTGTCCTAGGCTGTGAAATCCATGTACTTTTCTCGGGGGTTAGTAGTATGTGTTCCAGGGTAGTGAAGTCTCTGATCTTTTTGGAGATTTGTGTCCAGTCTGAGACATACCTGAGTTTTGGGAGTTTTGTCCATGGTGGGAGGTTTCTAAGATTTTCACATATCTGTGATAGAGTTTGAAGTCAGAACGATTTGGGGTGGTGTTTCCATGGCACGTTGTCTGTCATATGTCTATGCATCTGTGCCATGTGTGTGTGAAGTCTCTAGGATATTTCAATGTGTGTTTTTTAGGGTGTGATAATTATTATAGTTGGGGTACTAGAGAGAATGAGATGAAATAACAGGAAGAAGTTATCTGAGAGTAGGATGCGTGAACTAAATATTATACTTGTTCCAGTTTAAGTGATGATGTCAAGGTTATTTCTGTGGATGTGAGTGGCTAGGGAGATCACTGTAGGAAAGGAGGTCAAGAAAGTGAAAGGACAGGTCTCTATGTGAAGATAGAAGGGTCATTTAAAGAGAATGAAATCACCAAGGCTCAAAGGAGAGGTGGTATTAGAGACAGTGATAGAAATCTAGGAGCTAAAATTCTAGAGAAACCAGCATCGGTAGATGACTTTGATACTCAGAACTCTCATAACATGTGCATTAAAACTGAAGGGTTTGGTGAGAGCTTTTCCCCTAAGGTCAGGAACAAGACAAGGATGTCCACTCTCTTCACTTCTATTCAACATAGTACTGGAAGTCCTAGCCACAGCGATCAAACCAGAAAAAGGAATAAAAGGCATCCAAATTGGTAAGGAAGAACTAAAACTTACACTATATGCAGATGACATGATACTCTATAGAGAAAACCCTAAAGACTCCACCAAAAAACTAGAACTGATAAATGAATTCAGTAAAGTCACAGGATACAAAATTAATGCACAGACATCTGTTGCATTTCTACATACTAATAATGAACCAGCAGAAAGAAAAATTAAGGAGCTCTTGGCTGGCTTAGTAAGTAGAGCATATGACTCTTGATTTCAGGATTGTGAATCTTAGCCCCATGTTGCGTGTAGAAATTACCTAAAAATAAAAACTCTTAAAAAGAGAAATCAAGAAAACAATCCCATTGACATTTACACCAAAATTAATAAAATACCTAGGAATAAACTTAGCCAAAGAGGTGGAAGACGTGTTTTCTGAAAACTATAAAATGTCAATGAAAAAAACTGAAGGCGACACAAAGAAATGGGAAGACGCTCCATGCTCACGGACTGGAAGACCGAATATTGTTAAAATGTCAATACTACCCAAAGTAATCTACAGATTTAATGCAATCCCTACCAAAATACCAACAGCATTTTTTTTTATAGACTCAGAACAAACAATCCTGAAATTTGTATGGAAACTCAAAAGACACCCCCCCCACCCCCAATAGCCAAAGCAATCTTGAAAAAGCAAAGCAAAGCTGGAGGCATCACAATTCCAGACTTCAAGTTCTATTACAAAGCTGTAGAAATCAAAACAATATGGTACTGGCACAAAAACAGACACAGAGATCAATAGAACAGAACTGAAAACCCATAAATAAACCTACAATTATTTGGCCCATTAATCTTTGACAAAGGAGGCAAGAATACGCAATGGGATAAAAGACAGTCTCTTCAATAAATGGTGTTGGGAAAACTGGGCAGCTACATGCAAAAGAATGAAACTGGACCACTTTCTTACACCATACACAAAAATTCAAAATGCGTTAAACACCTAAATGGAGTTAAAATTTAAAAACTGATGGGTTTTGGAAAGATGAGAGGGAGAATGTTTGAATGTATCTTCTGTACATCAAGGATTTAAAAAAAAAACACTTATATTGAAGAAAGAATGATTGACCCTCATCATGTTCAAATATCTAATGAAATAATGGATCCAAGTAATGCCCATCTAGGCCCAGAAAGTCAGGAGCGAGGGCCAGACATACATGCTCCTGATGGAAGAACTCACCTATGATGGAAGAACTCCACCTATGATGGATTCTTGCCCAAAGATTGAACCTATACCAGATCAACCGGTAGGTACAACTCCCACTTGATTGATATCTAGGCAACAGAGGCACATGTTGGACAAGACCATGAGATGTAATCAGCCCAATAATGCAAACTTTCTTCAGGTCTCTACTTGAATGTCACCTCTTCAGTGAGGTCTGCCCTGACCATCCCATATAAAATAGCACTTCCTCCCTTATCCCAAACCAACTGGCACTCCTCCCTTTGCTTTGCTTTGCACTCAGTATCATCATTTGAGTTTTTAATTTTATTGCTTATTTATTATTCATCTCTGTCCTTCAAGAAAGTGGCATTCATGAAGGCAGGGGATTTGTCTGTGTTGCTCTTTTCTCAGCAGCTAGAACATGGCCTGGTACTGATTTAAGCAATACATAAACATCTGTGTAGTAAATGCATACATGAGTAATGGATCTGGCAGAGCATCAGAGCAGTAGTCCCAGCCCAGATCAGCCCTCATGATAATTCTCCCATCTGCTTTCTATCCATCAATAGTAGGTAGGCTCCTTATTTCCAAGGCCTTCCTCTTGCCCCCAGGATATTAAGGCAGAAGTGGGGCTTACAGCTCATCTTCAAAGGCTATTGCACATTTCATTTCAAAATATACTCCCTCAATCCTAAATACAATAAACATGAATTCTGTTTCTCTTTTCCTGGAGTGAGAGAAACTGAAGGATAAAATCCTATCAACATTCTCTAGATGAATTCTTGGTACATAGAGTTACTTGAGCCATAAGAAGTCAGTTGGGGAATTTCCTTTTCCTTTCCTTTTCCTTTACTATGGAACAGTTAATAGCAAGTTGACAAATTGAGACAAAGTGATAGGAGTATATTTTCTAGAGCTGTGCAGTCCAACATGCTGGCTACTAGGTGTATGTGTCTACATATAACTTATTTAAAATTAAATAAAGCATCTGATACATGCTGTTACATGGATGAATTTTGAGGACATTATACTAAATGAAATAAACAAGTCAGAAAAGGACAAATACTGTATAATTCTACTTACATGAAGTACCTGGAGTAGTCTAATTAATAGAGGCAGAAAGTAGAATGGTGGTTGCCATGGGCTGAGGAGTGATTATTTAATTACAGAGTTTTAGTTTTGCAAGAGAGAGGAAAAGTGTTCTGGAGACGCATGGTGGTGATGGTTGCATAGCAATGAAATGTACTTAATACTACTGAACTGTATGCTTAAAAATGGTTAAGATGATAAATTTTATGTTATTTTGTTATTTCATGTATTTTACCACAATAAATAAAATAAAAATTCAGTTCCTCAGTTACACTTGCCACATTTTTAAAAATTTTTAATTTTTTAAATTGTTTTATTTTAGAGAGAGCGTGCAGGGGAGGGGAAGAGGGAGGGAGGGCGAGAGAGAGAGAGAGAGAGGGAGAGAACCCCCAAGCAGGCTCCACACTCAGCACAGAGTCTGACATGAGGATCGATCTCATGACCCTGGAATCAAGACCCGAGCCAATATCAAGAGTCAGATGCTCAACCTACAGAGTCACCCAGGCACCCCATACACTTGCCACATTTTAAGTGCTCAATAGCCTTATGTGGCCAGTGCCTAATGTATTGGACAGTGGAAATATAGAACATTTCCATCATTCAGAATGTTTTATTGGACATTGCTGGTCTTGAGTTACGGCAGAAAGCACTAAAAGAACTAAAACCAAAATGAAATTGAAGAGGTAAAAGTAGTCATCTCTGGGGCTGCAGTATGGGGGTGGGGAGGGACAGACAGAAATCTGCTTTTCACCAAAAGCCTCTTGGTACTGTGGCACTTATTCGCATACTCATGAATTACTGTGATAAAAATGTTTAAAGGTCAAAGGGTACAAATGTACAGTTATAAGATGGATAAGTTCCAGGGATCTAATGTACAATGTGGTGACTATAGTTAACAACACTGTATTGTACACTTGAAAGTTGCTATGAGAATAGAGCTTTAATGTTCTTATCACAACAACACAACAACAGCAGCAACAACAACAAAATGGTAATTAAATGAAGTCATTAACTAACCTTTTTGTGATAAGCACTTCACAATATATATGCATATCAAATCAACACATTGTACACCTTAGACTTACACAGTGTGTTTTATGTCAATTATGCCTCAATAAAGCTGGAAAAAATGTCTGAAGGAAAACCCACTCAGAGAGTTCGATCACACCATCTTTCCCTTTTTTCTTCTTCTCTTTCGCTTTTAAAATGTTATGATAATTATTATAAAGTGAGAAATTCAGTGGCAGTTAGTATATTCCCAATGTTGTATAGTCACCACCTCTGTCTAGCTCCAAAACGTTTCCATCACCCCCAAAAGGAACCCTTGTACCTATTAAGTAGTTGCTCCCATTCCACCCCTTGCCTCTTCCAGCCTCTAATAACCACCAATCTGTGTTCTATCTTAATGAATTTACCTATTACAATATGTGACCTTTTGTGTCTGGCTTCTTTCACATAATGTTTCCAAGATTCATCCACATTGTAGCATGTATCACATACTTCATACCTTCTTATGACTGAATAATATTCCATTGTATATATGGAAAAAGCACATTTTGTTTATCCATTCATCTGTTGATGGACACATGGGCGGCTGTTCCCACCTTTTGGCTATTGTGAATAATGATGCAGTGAAGACGTGTGTACATGTATTTGTTGAGTACCAGTTTTCAGTTCTTTTGGGTGTCTACCTAGGAGTGGAAGTACTGGAATTATGGTTAATTCTATTTAGCTTTTTTGAGGAACTTCCAAACTGTTTCCACAGTGGCTGATCAATTTTTTATTTCTACCAGCAGTGCGCAAGGGCTCCAATTTTTCCACATTCTTGCCTACATTTATTTGTTTGTTTGTTTGTTTGTTTGTATTATAACCATCCTAGTGGGGATGGTACCTCACTGTGGGTTTGATTTGTATTTCCCTAATGATGAATGGCGTTGAGCATCTTTTTGTGTGCTTCTGGGCCATTTGTATATCTTTGGAGAAATATTGATTTAAGACCTTTGACCATTAGAAAAATGTTTTTCTTTTTGTTGTTGAATTGTAAGAGTTCTTTACATATTATGAATATATATCAGATACATGGTTTACAAATATTTTCTCCTGTAGGTTGTCTTTTTATTTTCTTTACAATGTCCTTTGATGCACAAAAGTTTTCAATTTTGATGAAATCCAGTTTGTCTATTTTGTCTTCTGTTTTCTGTATTACTAAAGCCTCTTCCTGGGTGAGGCTCAACTCAAGGCTCTCAGTATCTAGAAAAGCTCATTTTGAGATGTACCTTGCTACCCTTCATCTTCACTTTTTGACTCCTGCCCCATCCCAGCTCTGGGCCCCCATGGAAGGATATTTGGTTTTTGGGTGTTGAGCTTGATAAGTTCTTTATAGGTTTTGGATACTAACCCTTTATCAGATATGTCATTTGCAAATATCTTCTCCCATTATGTCAGTTGCCTTTTAGTTTTGTTGATTGTTTCCTTCACTTTGCAGATGTTTTTTATTTTGATGAGGTCCAGTAGTTCATTTTTGCTTTTGTTTCCCTTGCCTCTGGAGACATGTCTAGTAAAAGTTGCTGAGGCTGAGGTCAAAGAGGTTGCTACCTGTTTTCTCCTCTAGGATTTTGATGGTCTTCTGTCTCACATTTAGGTCTTTCATCCATTTTGAGTTTATTTTTGTGTGTGGTGTAAGAAAGTGTTCCAGTTTCATTCTTCTGCATGTCGCTGTCCAGTTTTTAAACACCATTTAATGAAGAGACTGTCTTTTTTTCATTGGATATTCTGTCCTGCTTTGTCAAAGATTAGTTGACCATGTAATTGCGGGTCAGTTTCTGGGTTCTCTGTTCTGTTCCATTGATCTATGTGTGTCTGTTTTGTGCCTGTACCATACTGTATTGATGACTACAGCTTTGTAATATAGCTTGAAATCTGGAATCGTGATGCTTCCAGTTTTGTTTTTCTTTTCAAGATTGCTTTGGCTGTTCAGGGCCTTTTGTGGTTCCATACAAATTTTAGGATTATTTGTTCTAACTCTGCAAACAATGCTGGCGGTATTTTGATAGGGATTGTGTTAAATGTGTAGATCACTTTGGGTAGGATATTGTCTATTGGGTTCTAAAAAGAAAGTATTATCTTTTTTATAATAAAGAACAAATAAGAATATAGATACATATCTGCTCATTTTTGCAATGAAAGCAACCCAGGAAGGATAAACTATAAATGAATGCAATTATTCACCTCAGAGCCAGGGTGGGAATCTGGGCACTCTGAGAGGCCCTTCATTTCTGCCACTTTCAGGGCCAGGGAAGGAGGAGATGGTAAAGGGACCCCCTAGAAGGACTATGGGTCTGCCCCCCACCCAGGCCACCAGAGGCTTCTCAGCTGGACAAAATCTCCATGTTGCTGATCTGAGCTGGCATAGTTAGGGCAAAGTCCGTACCCAGCTCCCCAGGTGTGAGATCCCTAGGAACCAAGGCTGGGTGCAGGGAGTGTGCCCAGCATGGGAACTGCCAGGTGCAGACTAGCTAGCTGAGTGCCCTTGACCTAACTGGTTCTGTGATTTCACCTTCAGACTGCTTCATCCTGCCCTCTGTTAGAGTCATTAGCATTGAAGCCCACAGTGGGGGGTAGGGGATATTAGGGCCCACATCTAACACCAGTATATGTTTTAATTCATCCAACCAATTCTTTATTGAGCACCTATACTATTCTAGGTGCTAGGGAAACCATGGGGAACAAAACAGACATAAACTCCTGCCCCAGGGAAGCTGCCATTCTGGCAGGGACAGCAAACAGTTAACAAAGAAATCAGTACATTTTGTCAGGAGGTGATGAATGCCCAGAAGGAAATGAAGCAGGGAGATCTCCCTGATACCAGTGGTGATCAGGGAAAGCCTTTGTGTTGTGACACAAGAACTGAGACTGGAATGATGGCCTGAAGGAGCCAGTGGTGTACTGATAATGGGGGAATAGGTAGGTGTTCCAGGCAGAAGACAGATCCTGAGTTGGGGGTGCCTGGCTCAATTGGTTAAGCATCTGACTCTTGATCTCAGCTCATGTTTTGATCTCAGGGTCATGAGTTCAAGCCTCTCATTGGCTCTGCACTGGGCATGAAGCCTACTTAAATAAAATAAAATGAAATAAAATAAAATAAAATAAAATAAAATAAAATAAGCTAGAATAGAATAAGAAAAAAAATAGGTAAAAGTAAATACAAAATAAAATAAAATATAAAATAAAATAAAGATTCTGATTTGGAAATAAGCTTTGCTAGTGACAAGGATCCAATAAGGGGAGAAATGCTTGTGGTTTTTCCAGGTACACATTCCAGCGTGGCTCAATCTGGTAGCACAGAGGGAGTGAGGGCAAAGACTCTTCTGAAGTGGGGCAAGTGCAGATGGTGGTGGGAAGGGTCATGAGCACAGGAGGCAGGTATAGGTGTATGGCATTTCAGTGATTCTGTTGGGGGTAGAGGTGGCATAAAATTAAGAGTTGAGGTTAAGTCAGGGTTAGAATAGGTGGGGGAAGGGAAGGGATGCAGACAGGGAGGTGGACCTGGACCCTTTGAAGAGTGCCAAGGGACCACCTCACCTTCCTGCCCCTTTCTTTTCATTTCTTCCTCCCCAGGGGAAACCCTCCTGCATCTGGGGAGAGCCTTGGTTGCAGATGGCAGGTGCTTCCCACCCAGTGGATCACCTGACCCTTGTAGTATATGCCTGAGATTGCAAGATGGAGGCCTTGGCCTATGAGAGTGGGAGGGGAGAAGATTTTAGACCAGAGTCTTTTTGCTCCTACTCCCTTTCCCTTCCTCTCCCCCCACCCTTTTAGTCAAAGGTACAGACACATAAGAAAGGGCCAACACAGGCACAGCCCCTGGGTCACCCAGAGACATCCACATACAGTGACCATGAATTACTTACACACACACACACACACAACACAAACACAGATATAGGCACACATATTCTGACATATGGCAACAGCAAAGAGAGACACATACAGACACAGTCACCCAGAGACACTGAGTATAGTGATTGTCAGTCACTCACAAAGAGATACAAGCCATATAGAGCCATATAGAGATACAATCCCACATTTTATGCATAGAAAAAGCCCATGAGTACAGACAGGGGCAGAGCCCACACAGGCTAACATATGGTGATACCAGACCTGTGCAGAATTGAATTGAATTGTAGGACACCCAGCTAATGTCACAGAGAATTGCTAGGTGGTTGGAATGTGTATTTCGAATCCACCATCAGTTTGGGTTTTGAAACCACCAAGATTCTGGAGAAGAGAAGTATTGGAGAGAGTCACTGTGAGCCAGGAAAATATCCTCAAAACCCAAAGGGGAGTGATGAGGGGCTCAGTAGATGACTGGAACAAAGATGCACAGAGGGCCATGTAACCTGATGTTTGTGCCTCAAAAGAGCTGGGAGACTTCCTGAGGAGGGAAGAAACATGGTCTGGGTTGTGCATGAAGTTCAAGGAGGACACCTGTGCTTCCTGAATCATTGGTATTAGAACTTTGGGAAAGAATTCACTGAGAGAGCTGCAGTATTGTCCAGCAAGATTCAGGTTCCCATTGGAGCAAGAAGGTAAATTCAACCTTCAGGGAGGAGGCTGAGGATGTAGGAATTTTGGTGATAACTGAATGTGAGTTCCAGAAGGCAGTGTCTCAGGTCAAAAAAGAGCGTTTGGGGACCTCTGTTTCCAGCCATGATAAAGTAACAGGGATTAGATTCACTCTTCTACTTTAAACAACTGAAAAACTGCAGACAGCCAAATAAGAGCCTGGAGTCTGTTTCCGATTGTGTGTCTCCCTCTCTCTCTGACCCTCCCCTGCTCACACTCTCTCTCTCTCTCTCTCTCTCAGAAATAAATAAAACATTAAAAAAATTTAAACAACTGAAAAACCAGATAAGATATATGGAACAATGGCTTCTAGACTTTAGGCAACAGGATACATGGGACTGTGATTCCTGAGAGAAGGTAAACAGATGATTGAACCATATGACTCCCTGGAGAGAATTTCCAGGTGCCATATGGAATATGAGAGGGACTCAAAGAGAGCCTGGTGATCTCCTTGAGTTTAGAAGACATAGTAAGAATTTGTGGAGGTTAACAACAGCTAGAATTCACAGAACTGGGCAGAATGCTATGGAGGAGGAAGCTTCACAGAGAGAAAGCTTTGGAGATCTACAGAGGGTTCCCTTCAAGTCTTCAACTGAATACTGATCAGCAAACCTATGTGAGGAAACTGCCTGAGGCCAGGAAAAGTCCACTGAAAAGGATCAGAGGAACAGTCCTGAGAGGCAGTAGATCATCTCCAAACCAGTTTGAGTGGAAAAACCTCTTATGAAGCACTGAATAAAGAACTCATAAGGGTATTGCCTCAGGACCAAATTAGCTCTAGACTATCAAATTAGCTCTGAACGGTTCAGGTCCATTTTTAAAAACCTGAAAGCACACATCAAAAGGATCACATTGATTAAAAGTGCCCCAGAACAACCCCCCACCATGTTTAAATACCCCCCCCAATTCAGCACTCGACAAGGTAAAATTTACAATGTCTGGCATCCAATAAAAGATTATCAGTCATGCAAAGAAGCAGGAAAATGCAACCCATAATGAGGAGAAAAATAATCCATAGAAAATGACCCAGTTGATAGAAACAATAGACAAAAAACAGTAAAATAGCTTTTATAAATACAACTCATATAGTCAAGAAGGTAGAGGAAAGCATGAGCATGGCTGAAATACCACACCCAAGAAAGACCCTACCCCATCCCCCAAAACTCAGAGCCAAGATCCAATACTTGCTGGAGAGAATATGGTTGTGGCTCATTGAATGGTGGCACTTGCTCAAAATCTGCTTTTTGGAACTTGCAAGAACTCCACGCTCTAGGATACCAAAGAAAGATATTTACAGGGAGCTGTGTCATCAGAGGCACTCTGCTACAAAACTACCTGAGGGAAGGTCCTGGGGGAAGTTGCTGGCCACTGGGCACTGCTGGCTGCTGTGCATCACAGGAACTGGAAAATGAAGCTGTGAGTATTTCATATACCATGCTGGCCACTGGGTGCTGGTGGTCACCATGCACTGCAGGAGCCAGGCATTGGAGAATCTGAGAGTGCTTCAGGACCCTGGTGCTGGAGAAAGCTGTGTATGGTGCAGGAACCTGCTGAGTGGGCACAATAGAGCCAGAAGAAAAACCGTTTTCCTTCTTTCAGTGTCTCTCCAGTGCCCTCTACTGGCAAAGCTTCAGTGCCAGCAGGCAAAGGAAAAAATTTTTTTTCAATTTATTTTTTTATATATTTAAATTTTAGCTAGCTAACAGACAGTAAAATATTGGCTTCAGGAGTTGAATTTAAATGATCCAGATACATTTTCATAGAGAAGGCATAAAGAGTGAATTTGAAGCCAAGAGGAAAAATCAGCAACTGGCACAGTCCACCCCTTTGATATGTGCACCCCTCTCCACATATTTGAATTTTTGTACAACAAAACAATTTTATTTCTACCTAACGATGTATAGCTATCCTTCTCATAAAAGAGGAAGTTGTCACTCCCCAAAATGAGACACATAGTTGCGAGACACATAGTCCCAAGAGTCATTGTATCCATTGTTGCCTATGTTAATTATTTCTCAAATTTAGTCACAGTCCCACTGATATTCTAATATTGAAAGGCTAAATTGTAAGATTAACTTCCAACAACTATTTGTATATGAAATGAAAATGGGAAAGAGAAAAAGAAAACAGCTTAAATTGCTAGCATATACATCAACACATAAATATAGTAAGCAAAAACAAAAAGAGGCAAAGCTACAATAGGACTCATTTCTGTAATTGATCTTGAAGCTGTAATTGTCATCTGTGGGTTTCTTCTTCCACTATCAATTCTGTATTTCCCCTGCCTTCCTCCAGCACCTCAGGTGCTCTTTATCTTACCCAATGGAGTAACTCAGACTTTCATTTCCAGAGTGTCTGAGTCCTCCATCATCTGTCTGTTGTGAGTTACTTTAGTTCTCCATTAACTTTTTTTTTTTAATGTTTTATTTATTTCTAGGAGAGAAAGAGAGACAACGTGAGCAGGGGAGGGTTAGAGAGAGAGGGAGTCACAGACTCTGAAACAGGCTCCAAGCTCTGAGCTGGCAGTCAGCACAGAGCCCGACGCGGGGCTCGAACCCATGAACCGCGAGATCACGACCTAAGCGAAAGTCGGACGCTTAACCAACTAAGGCACCCAGGCGCCCCAGTTCTCCATTAACTTTTACTATTGGGCATGGTAGTACGAAGAGGCATCCCAGATAATTCTCTGAATTGCAGGCACATTCTTCCTTGTCTCCACTGTGTAACAGCAACCTGGTTTCCCCTTGGTAATGAACATCTGTCACTTCAGCCAGTGAATTAACTCTACTTCTCCCCATTTTTATTTGTCTGTAGTTTGATTGGCATAGGAGCCCAAAATATCTCAGCTTCCAATTCAGTGGAGCCATTGTTGTGCCCCCTAGTGGAGGCTTCTTCCACTGGCAAAGAATCACCAAAATTTAGAGGACAATGTCTCCAGCTTCATTAGGGTCTTCCCACTTGTACCCATTCTAATTTACAGGACCTTAGTCCTTCACCATCAATGCTCTCCCTTTAACAGTAGACACCCTGCAAGGCTGCAAGTTCAATTTGCATTGTAATTCAGCCAATTGCAGGATGAGAGTCTACATTTGATTTTCAGTAATCTCAGCTCTCCAGCTATAGGAGATAAGGGTCTCCTTTAGGGCACACCTGGATCTTAGGTCATTTATATGGTGCTTGAGCTGGGAATTCAAATCTCTGAGCTCATCCTTTTCTTTCTCTAGTTTGTCCAGCGACATTAGGAGCAACTGGCCAATCTCATTATATTTGTGAGTTTTCCAAAAATGTTTGAAAGTCTCATATACACTGTCACCCAGCTCTTTCTTATAAGTGGTTGATTAGGACTATCCAATGGATATATTTTCTCTACAGAAAATATATTCTATCAGTGTTTCATACTCTATCAGTGTTCTCTTTATACTAAGAATTGAGTCAAGTAGCATCTTTAAATTTAATCAGATTGGAGAGCCAACTCCAGAAACTCCAGAACCAATTTAGAAAACTCATCCTTAACACTCTGTTCATCTAACCCCACTCCTGGCTCCAAAATCTGTATTAGTCAGTGTTCTTCAGAGAAACAGAACCAACAGGACATATTTCTATATAAAGAGATGTATTACAAGGAATTGGCTCACGAGATTATGGAGGGTGAGAAGGCCCAAGATCTGCAGCCAGCGGAGATGGTGTAGTATATAGTATATAGTACGTAGTATATAGAGCCAATGGTATAGTTCCAGTCTGAGTCTGAAGACAGGAGAAGACTGATGTCCTAGCTGAAAGACAGCCAGTCAGGCAAAGAAAGAGTGAATTCTCTGTTACTAAGTGCTTTTCTTTTCAGGTCTTCAGTGGACTAGATGAGGCCCACTCACATTGGGGAGGCAATCAATTTTACTCAGTATACCAATTCAAATGTTAATCTCATTCAGAAATATTCTCACAGGCACACCCAGAATAATATTTAGTCAGTTATCTGGGTATACCATGACTCAGTCAAGTTGACACATAAAATTAACCACCACAGGGGCTTAGACTTCCAAACTAGCAGAGCTCAAAGTTGCTATCATGGGAAGCAAAAATACTATGCGTGGGTTATTATGTATAATAGTGAGAGGGGTCATTCCTACTCTTACCCCTTGATTTCAGGACCCATTTACACTGGCTATGGGAGAAATGGCACCATATAATGGTCTTTGGTTCAAAGTATATACTCTGTCCTATAAAGCAGACTCTCATCCTTTCAGGGTGTTGTTTCTTAACTAGCATTGTAACTGAGTCTTCAAAGCCATTCTACCTTTCAATTAGGCCAGCTGCTGCTTCCAGATGGTGTGGTATGTGGTAAGATCAGTTAATTCCATAGACATGAACCCATTGCTACATTTCTTTTGCTGTGATATGAGTTTCTGGATCAGATACAATGCTGTGCAAAAGAGTCCACAGATGGTGGTGTTGGCACAGGCATTATGGGTGGGAAAGGGAAAAGCATATCTAGAAAATGTGTCTATTCCTATGAAGATGAATCTCTGTCCCCTTCCATGACGGAAGAGGTCCAATATAATCAACCTGCTGCCAGGTTGGTCCCCACAAGGAATAGTGCCATATCAGGGACTCAATTTTCATCTCTGTTTGATGGCAGATTAGGCACTCAGCAATAGCATTAACCACACCATCCTCATTTAAGAAAACCCCATATTGTTGAGCCCAGGCATAGTTTCCACCCCCACCACTTTGTTCATGGGCTGCTATGGACTGAATTGTGTCCCTCAAAATTTATATGATGAAACCCTATCCCACAATGTGATGGTATTTAGAGATGGGGCCTTTGGAAGACAATTAGCTCATGAGAGTGGAGCCCTCATGATAGGATTAGTGTTCTTATAAAAAGAGACACGAAAGAGCCTTCTCTCTGTTACATGAGTAAGAAGATGGCTGTTTGCAAACCAAGGAGAGAGATCTCAACAGGAACTAAATCAGCCTGCACTTAGAATTTGGAACTTCTCAGCGTCCAGAACTGTGAGAAATAAATTTCTCTTGTTTAAGCTACCCAGTCTATGGTGTTTTGTTATGACAACCGAAGAAGACTAGTCAAAGAGGTTGCTGCCTCTTTTCTCCTCTAGGATTTTGATGGTTTCCTGTCTCACATTTAGATCTTTCATCCATTTTGAATTTATTTTTGTGTATGATGTAAGAAAGTGGTCCAGTTTCATTCTTCGGTATGATGCTGTCCAGTTTTCCCAACACCAATTGCTGAAGAGGCTGTCTTTTTTCCATTGGATATTCTTTTCCTGCTCTGTTGAAGATTATTTGGCATTTGTGGATCCATTTCTGGGTTCTCTATTCTGTCCCATTGATCTTTGTGTCTATTTTTATGCCCGTACCATACTGTCTTGATGATTATAGCTTTGTAATACAACTTGAAGTCCAGGATTGTGATACCTCCAGCTTTGGTTTTCTTTTTCAACACGACTTTGGCTATTTGGGGTCTTTTCTGGTTCCATACCAATTTTTGAATTGTTTATTCTAGCTCTGTGAAAAATGCTGGTGTTATATAGATAGGGGTTGCATTGATGTGTAGATTGGTTTGGGTACTATTGACATTTTAACAATATTTGTTCTTCAAATCCATGAGCGTTTGCATGTCTCCTTCAACTTCTTTCATAAGCTTTCCTATAGTTTTCAGTGTACAGATCTTTTACCTCTTTGGTTAGGTTTATCTTATGGTTTTTGGTGCATTTGTAAACAGGGTCAATTCCTTGATTTCTCTTTCTGCTGCTTCATTATTGGTGTACAGAAGTGCAACCGATTTCTGTTCGTTGATTTTGTATCTTGCGACTTTGCTGAATTTGTGTATCAGTTCTAGCAAGTTTTTGGTGGAGTCTTTCGGGTTTTCCACGTAGAGTATCGTGTCATCTGCGAAGAGTGAAAGTTTGACTTTTCCCTTGCCAACTTGTCATACGACATTCTTATTTGTCACAGACACTTCGAGTGCCAATGGATCTGCTAGATCATAAGGTTCCAACTGAAGAGGAGCTTGTACTGAAGTCGAAACTGCAGAGCGTTAGCTCATTCTGGTCCCATTCAAAACTGGAGACCTTGTGGGCAACTCTATAGGTGGGTTCAAAGTAGCACACTAAAATGTTGCTTCCAAAATCTAAAGAAGCCTACTAAGGCATCTAAGCCCATTTAGGCTGCTATAACAAAATATCACAGGCTGGGTGATTCATAAGCCACAAACATTTATGTCTCACAATTTTTTTTTTTTTTTTTACAAATAGTTTATTGTCAAGTTGGTTTCCATATAACACCCAGTGTTCATCCCCAGTTCTAAAGGCTGGAAGTCCAAGATCATGGCACTGGCATATTTGATGTGTGGTGAGGACTTGCTTCCTCACTGATAGCTCATTTCTCACTGTACCCTCACATAGTAGAAGGCAAGAGGGAGCTCTGTGGGGTCTCTTTGATAAGAGCACTAGTCCCATTTATGAGGGCCCCATTCATGACCTAAGCACATTCAAAGCACTTCCTAATACCTTCACATTGGGCATTAAGATTTCAACATATGAATTTAGGGGGACACAAACATTCAGACTATAGCACAAGGGTTATACCTCTTTATTTGTGGTAGGAGGTATGAAGTGTAGCACCTTGTCTTTCACCTCAAAGGAACTTTTCAACATACTCCAGACCATTTAACTCCCAGAAACTTCACTGAGGTGGGGGGGGGGTCCCTGAATTTTTATGGGATTTATACCCAACTATATTTGTCAGTGTTCTCCAGTGAAAGAGAATGAATGGGGTGTGTATATATTAGAGAGAGATTTATTTTAAAGAATTGACTCACATTATTATGGAGGCTAGCAAGTCTACAATATGCAGGGCAAGCTGGCAAGCTGGAGACTCAAAGAAGAGCCAGTGTTGAAGTTTAAGTCTGAAGGCCATCTGCTGGCAGAATTCCTTCTTGCTCAGGGGAAGTCAGTCTTTGGTCTAGTCAGTCCTTTGATTGGATGAGGCCCACCCACATTATAGAGGATAATCTGCTTTACTCAAAGTCCACCAATCTAAATGCTAATCTTATCCAAAAAAACACCTTCATGGAACATCTTAGATAATATTTGCAAATATGTGAGCATAAGCCCAGCCAAGTCAATGCTATAAAATTAACTATCATACCAACCTTTTCATTCTTATTAAGGCATCTAAAGTACTTGATATTCCTTTTCACCAGATCCAATCAGCATTTCATTAATGTAGTAGTCCAGTGTGATGTTTTGTTGAGTGTCAAGATAATTAAGATCTCTGCACACTGTATTATGGCAGAGACCAGGAGATTTGGTGTATCCCTGACACAAACTGATGTGTTTTTGTTTTGTTTTGTTTTGTTTTGTTTTGTTTTTAAATAGACTTCATGCCCAACCTGGGGCTTGAACTCACAACCCTGAGATCAATAGTCACATTCTTGGAGTGCCTGGGTGGCTCAGTCAAGCATCCACCTTCCGCTCAGGTCATGATCTCATGGTTCATGAGTTCAAGCCCCACATTGGGCTTTCTGCTGTCAGCGCAGAGCCTGTTTCGGATCATTTGTGTCCCTCTCTCTCTGCCTCTCCCCTCATTCTCAAAAATAAACAAACATTTTTTAAAAAGAATTGCATGCTCTGCCAACTGAACCAGCTAGGCATCCCCAGGTTATATTGTTGTCCTTGGCAGTTAAAGTAAATGGTTTCTGGTAGTCCTTGAAATTTAGTATAGAGAAAGAGTCATTAGCCAAGCATACCTGCATACCAAGTTCTGGGAGTTATATTGAACAATTCCAGTAAATACACTGTATTTGGAATAGCAGCTACAATTGGAGTCACCACCTGATTAATTTTTTTTAAGTTTATTTATTTTGAGAGAGAGCACACATGCACTCACAAGCAGGGGAGGGGCAGAGAGAGAGAGGGAGAGAGAGTATCCCAAGCAGACTCCAGCTGTCAGCACAGAGCCTGATGTGAGGCTTGATCTCACAAACCATGAGATCACGACCTGAGCCAAAATCAAGAGTCAGACCCTTAACGCACTGAGCCACCTAGACACCCCACCACCCAATTAAGTTTATGATACTCTGCAGTCATTATCCAAGATTCAGCTGACTTCTGCACAGGACAAACCAGTGAGTTAAATGGAGACATGATAAGTATCACAAAATCTACTTTTTAAAGTCTTTTATGGTGATATTAATCTCTGCATTCTCCTGGGGACACATTATGATTGGTTTACTAACGTTAAAGGGAGAGGAAGTTCACTTTCATTTAGCCCCTTCTTACCATAATGGCCATCATTATTATTTTTTTTTATAATGGCCATCATTGTTATCAGCAAACTGATGTGGGGATTATGCAAGTTTCTAAGTATGTTTATTCCAATAATAAACTTAGGAACCAGGGAAATAATCACAAGGTGAGTTACTAGACCAACTGGGCTCAAGGGGAACTGAGCTAAAATTCTATCACCTGACCATCATTTTGTAAAGTAAAAGTGAAGCCCCTATTTCTTGGGGGCATAGTGGCATTTTGGGTTCCTAAGAATTAGTGTCAATTCAGAGCCAGTACCTAGGAATCCTCATAAAGCCTGGGTATTTCCTTCCCCTCAATGCACACTCACTCTAGTAACTGGCCACAGATCCTTTTGGGGAAGGCCTGGAGGAAGATTGGTGGTATGTTCTTGTAGCAATGGTACATGCTCCTTCCTCAAGGGAACCTGCCCTGCCCTTCAATCAAGGGCTGTGGGTCTGTGAATTAACTTCAGACTGGAAACAGCAAGATGAGTTGCCACCGTGGGGACTTGAGTTAGATTTCTGGCTACTGGATCTAGAACTTTTCTTAACCGACTGAGCCACCCAGGTGCCCCAATCTAGAACTTTTCTTATCATATAAATTAGCAATATTCTAGTAGGCCATTTATGCTCAGTTTGGGACATCATGATCAGTTTGCCTGTACATTCATGTTGCCCCTTATGGTAGATGTTCCTACCTTGTCTTTGGCAGTTAAGTGTTGCCACTTGGCCTCTGCTTCTCTGGGAATCTGTCATCCCCGTTGAAACCAGGGAGCTTGTCTTAGTGTGTTCAGGCAGCTCTAACAGAATATAATAGACTGAGTAGCTTAGAAACAACATTTACTTCTCACAGCTCTGGAGGCGGGGAAGTCCAATTAAGGTACTTGCAGATTCAGTATCTGTTGAGACCTGCTTCCTGGTTCGTAGATGGCTGTCTTCTTAATGTGTCCTCACATGGTAGAAGGGATTTCTCTGGAATTTTTTTCATAAGGGCATTAATTACATTCTTGAGGGCTCCACCCTCATGACCTAATCATCTCCCAAAGGCCCCACCTCCAAATACCACCACATTGGGGGTTAGGTTTAAACATATGAGTTGGGGAGGTATATTCTATCCCTGGCCCCCCAAAATTCATGTCTATTTCTCATGCAAAATACACTCATTCCAACACAATAATTCCAAAAGTCTTGATTTGTTTCAGCATCAACTCTAAAACCTAAAAGTCTCATCAAGGGGCGCCTGGGTGGCTCAGTCGGTTAAGCATCTGACTTCAGCTCAGGTCATGATCTCACAGTTTGTGGGTTTGAGCCCCATGTCAGGCTCTGTGCTGGCAGCTAGCTCAGAGACTGGAGCCTGTCTTCAGATTCTGTGTCTCCCTCTCTCTCTGACCCTCTCCTACTTACACTGTCTCTCTCTCTCAGAAATAATTTTTTTAAAAAAAAACTATTAAAAAAGTCTCATCAAAATATTATTTAAATCAGATATGAATGAGATTCAAGGTATGATTCATCCTAAGGCAAGTTGCTCTCCAGCTGTGAACCCAACAAATCATGTGCTTCCAAAATTCAGTGTTGGCACAAGCATAGTGTAGACATTGCCATTGCGAAAGAGAGAAATGGGAGAAAATGAAGGAGTGACAGGGTCTGGGCAAATCCAAAATTCAAGGGGCGCCTGGGTGGCTTAGTTGGTTAAGCGTCCGACTTTCGCTTAGGTCATGATCTCGCGGTTCGTGGGTTCGAGCCCCGCGTCGGGCTCTGTGCTGACTGCCAGCTCGGAGCCTGGAGCCTGTTTCAGTCTGTGACTCCCTCTCTCTCTGACCCTCCCCTGCTCACGCTGTCTCTCTCTCTCTCCTAGAAATAAATAAAAAACATTAAAAAATTAAAAAAAATCCAAAATTCAAGAGTCAAATTCCATTAGACCTCAAGGCTCAAGAATATTCCTCTTTAGGGACGCCTGGGTGGCTCAGTTGGTTAAGTGTCCGACTTCAGTTCAGGTCATGATCTCCAGGTTCATGGGTTTGAGTCCTACATCAGGCTGTGGGCGGACAACTCAGAGTCTGGAGCCTGCTTCAGATTCTGTGTCTCCCCCTCTCTTTCTCTGTCCCTCCCATGCTTGTGCTCTCCCTCTCTCTCAAAAATAAACAAATAAACATTAAAAAGAAAGAGTACATCTCACTGGACTCTCAACAAAACATTTAAAAAAGAATATTCCTCTTTGGCTGGATGCTCTGCTCTCCAGGCCCACTGGGGTAGAGGTCCTACCTTCTAGACACACTGGAGAGAGGCACACGGTGGCAGGTTTATTCCACAGCTTTGCTGGGCATGGGTTGGGCCCCTAAGGCTTTGGGCAGCTGACCCTCAGGAAGTTCTCTGCTAGGGCCCCATGGTTCCCCTGGCTGGGTTCCTGAGCCTGCAGCTCTGTCTGGAGGCCTGGTCCTTTGAAATCTGGGTGGAGGCACCATGTCCCCATAGCTACGCTAGGTGCAGCCCATGCCATCTTGGGCTGCCAGAGCTGCACCTGGGGTAGCTGGGGAACTTGGTATTGAGTGCAGAAACAGAACCCACCACCATGTGAGGCAGTGTTGGGTAATATGCCAACAACACCTCTTCCTTTGAAACTGTTCTGTCCACAGGGCCCTTGTACTCTGGGCGTATGGTTGGAGGGGCGGCCCTGATGAACTCTGGATTGCAATCAGCATCATTCTTCCCTGAAGTCATACCTGGTCTGCAAGGAAGACAACCAGAGAGCTTCCAAGGATGCAGGTGCTCCTCTCACCAACGGATTTTTTTTTCTTTAGAGAGAGAGAGAGAGCATGAGCAAGGGAGGGGCAGAGAAAGGGAGGGAGAGAGGGAGAGAGAGAATCTCAAGCAGGCTCTACACCTAGGGCAGAGCCCAAGGCAGGGCTTGATTTCATGACCCAAGATCATGATCCGAGCCGAAATCAAGAAACTTACATTCAACTGACTAAGCCACCTAGGCACCCCACTAATGGACTGCTTAATGTCTTGGTAAATGAGGTGTCTTCTGAGCCTTTTCATGGAACATAGTTAGGGGTCATATGCAGGTCATGCATGATAAATCCTGTCCAATATTCCTATCACCCTAAGCTTGTGGGTTCTATCCTCTATCATGCCAGGGTACCTCTGGCATCTCAGCCTCATTATTGAGAGCCACAAATGAGTCCAAGTTTCAGTTAATCAACGAAGTAAGCTCTTACATCCACTTTCAGCTGCATGTGCTGACACATTAAATCCAGAATCTCTAGTAAGTGTACCGATATCAATGAATTCTGCCCTCATTCGTCTAACATGCTTAGAATCTACTTCTGCACAGGCTGATTCCCTGGGGAAAATCTGATTCCCCAGGTTTTGCCAATATATATTAGCAAAGTCTTATAATTCTTTTGGCATATAGGCTGTTCCCTCCTTGGCCATAGTGTGCAGTTGTTCCCCTGGAACATGCTGACCTTAGTTATGGTTCTATCAGCAATAGGGGGTGGTTGTGTTTGGTCTTGAGGAGAATGGTCACCCCTTTCAAGTCATCTGGACCAAGTGAGTTTATTACAGTATTTTTCAAGGAGAGAAAGGCCAGGCTCAGTCACTGAAGGGCAAGCTACTTCCATTAGTAAGGCAGGCTCTGGGTAACTTGGTAGTTCAAGATTGTCGGTTTCGGAGACAGAAGGAGCTTGGGCAAGATGGTGGTGACCAAGAGGAAGCGGCGTGGAGGCCTGGCCGTTCAGGAGAAAAAGCCAAAAAGGAACGAGAAAGATGCCAAGCAGCCACCTAAGCTGCAAGACATGGCAGAAGAGGCGGAGGAAGAAAAGAGAAACCATTTCCCAGGCCCTGTTTGCAAGGACAAGTGGAAAAAAATAAGGAACGGATTCTTATCTTTTCTTCTGGAGGAATAAATTTCAGAACAAGACATTTAACGCAAGACTTGAGAATGTTGATGCCTTATTCTAAAGCAGATACGAAAATGGATCGTAAAGACAAGTTGTCATTAATGAGGTTTGTGAAATGAAAAACTGCAATAAATGTATCTATTTTGAAGCTAATTAAAAACAGGATATCTGTATGTGGCTTTCAAATTCACCTCATGGGCCATCTGCTAAATTCCTTGTTCAAAATATTCATACCCTAGCTGAACTAAAGATGACTGGAAACTGTTTGAAAGGTTCTCGGCCCCTTTTGTCTTTTGACCCTGCTTTTGATGAATTACCACATTATGCTTTGTTAAAAGAACTCTTAATTCAGATCTTTAGTACACCACGGTATCATCCCAAAAGCCAGCCATTTGTGGACCATGTGTTTACTTTCACCATTTTGGATAATAGGATATGGTTTCGGAACTTCCAGATCATAGAAGAACATGCTTCTCTTGTAGAAATAGGACCTCGTTTCGTTTTAAATGTGATAAAGATTTTCCAGGGAAGTTTTGAAGGACCAACTTTATATGAAAATCCTCACCACCAGTCACCAAACATGCATCGGCGTGTCATGAGATCCATCACAGCTGCAAAATACAAAGAGAAACAACAGGTGAAAGATGCACAGAAAATGAAAAAGAAAGAACCAAAGACGGTTCTTCCACATGATCCCACTGCAGATGTGTTTGTTATACCAGCTGAAGAAAAGCCAGTATACAGTGGGTAAAACCAGAGCCGAAAGTTGATTTGAAAGCAAGAAGGAAAAGGATTTACAAAAGGCAAAGAAAATTGAAACAGAAGACGAACAGTGGGAATGCAAAGTGAATCAGTGGATGACTAACTTTTCAGGAATTTTGTATTTATTTTGTATTCAACGTGTAAATACTTTTATTATCCTGGACTACCTTAGACCTCATTAGTGTGGCATTTAAGACAAAGAAAAACCAAATTAAATTTGTGGCTTCATGATGTGTATGCTTTTTCTAAATATCCCCAGAACTCATCAGTTAATTTCTGTTTTTCTTTTCAAAGCTTGTTTGGTATTACTAAAAATTAACCACACTTAAGGTTTAGGCTTGCTTTCTTGGATTAAAATATGGGGGTTAGCAAAGCTGACATTGAAACAGATTTATTGGGTAATTATTACTTGTAAAACAATGCATCAGGCACTTTGAGGGCTTAGTTTCGGATGGGAAAGTGCAGGTAGATTGGTAGGAAGGAAAGCATCTTATGGAAGTTAGAGTCACCGAGTCCCCAATTAATGAGGCCTTGGAAAAGCCAATCTCTGATCTTGTTTTCTCACCTCAAGAAAGAGTACAATAAAAATTCTTAGGTTTTGGGGCACCTGGGTGGCTCAGTCGGTTAAGCATCTGACTTCGGTTCAGGTCATGATCTCACAGTTTGTGGGTTCGGGCCCACATCAGGCTCTGGGCTAAGAGCTCAGAGCCTGGTGCCTGCTTTGGATTCCATGTCTCCCCCTCTCTCTGCCCCTCCCATGCTCATGCTCTGTCTCTATCTCTCAATAATAAATAAAAACATTTTTAAAAACCTTAGGTTTTGAGAATCAAATGAGTTAATATATGTGTTGAGAGTATTTTGTAGATTACAGATTTAATTTAGAAGCAGTGGGTATAAATTACTTAAACAGTGAACAGAAGAAAAATGGAACAGTAGTTAGAGGGCACCGGAACATTTGTTTCTCCCCTTAGGAAAGAGCTGTTTGACCGTCCTGGAGCGTTAAGACTTTGTGGTTGTTCCCGTAAATACTGTACTTCACCAGAGTTGAGTGTTCATTGATTTACTTTTGCCCTTGACAACAGTGAAACATTTTTGTTAATTTGGTAAGTTAAAAAAACAATACCTTTTTGGGGGGGGGGGGCTGGGTATTGGTTTTTCTTTTGTGACTAATCTTGTTTTTGTGTGGTAATTCTCTTTAATTTGTCAGAGGTGTTGTACAGCAAGGCTGTCCTAGACATGTTCCCTAGTTCCTAACTTGCATTTTAATTTTGTTCTTTATTTTAAATCTAGGCAGAACAATCCATTTTTCACTATTTCACTTTTTTTATTGTCTTCAAAGAAAGGCCTTGAAGTGTACAATCAGGCTATTTTACTTTGGAATAGTCTAAATTAAGACTATCTTGAAATCTAAATTTAAGCAGGGAATTCAGTTCAGAGGTTCACATTTTCTTATTTTTAAGTTTATTCATTTTAAGAGAGGGGGAGAGAGGGGATCCCAAGCAGGCTCCAGGCTGTAGGCACAGAGCCAGATGTTGGGCTAGAACCCACAAACTCTGAGATCAAGAGTCTGATGCTTGGCTGACTGAGTGACCCAGGCGCCCCCAGAGGTTCTCTTTAAATACTTGTGTGTGGCTAATGAAGGCTAAATCTGGTCAAGTTGGAGGCGGGGCTCATTTATTTGGGCAACCGAATATATCTCAGGATGAAAAGAAGCTGTATTCAAGATTTGTACCTAAACACCCACACATCCCAATAAGTTAAGTATAGGTTATAAGATAAACTGGCTCAACAAGTTGTGAGTTTGGGTGAAGACCCAAACTTTTAACATTTATGGAGGAATGTTTTAGAGTTTTAGTGGAATTTCCATGTAACAATTTTGATTATCAGTTTCTACGTATTTTCATCCCAAATTATGTACCTTTCACAGTCGTTTTATGTGGGTGCCTCATCGGAATGAGAATTCCTCTTCTTTCAAGTCCATGTTCGTTTAGAAGTCAGCTTGGGTAATAAAGGTAATCCTTTAAACAAATTTTTAAAAAAAGATTGTCAGTTTCATCTGGAACCAAGTTACCATTCCAATTTCAGGATCCCATTTTTTCTCAGTCAGTGCCCTAACTCTCACATTAAAAGCTTGCCAAGACTATGAATTCAATTGTCATTGCAGTTCAACAACCCCTACCGTTAAATGTTGTATTTGATTTTCAGCAATATTAGCCTTGTAGCTACAATAACTAAGAGCATCTTTTAGGCATCATGAAAGCTCTCTGGTTCTTAGACTGTAGATTTGGCTGAGAAATTAATGGACCTAAGCTTGTCATTTTTCTGTGTAAGTGTTCAGTGCACTCAGAATAATCCATCCCACATCAGAGTCTTTATAGCCAGCTGTGATTACTACCATAATGGTCAATGGCAGCAGCCATTTAGGCTTCCAAGGATGTGCTTCAGTTGACATTTCATTATAATCAACCATAGATTGATTAATCACGATGCCACTGTATGCCTTGGATTACTAGCATGCATTCCTCATTGGCAAGCATTGTGCTCAAGCTCAGAGGTGTGAACAAACCAAACCCAAAGTCTCATCTCTGCAGGTCTGTTTCCTGCGACCACTATTGGTGACAGTTCTATATCAGCCTGAGTCCTATCTGGAGAGAGGAATGACACAGTAATTTGAATAGGGAAAGTTAATATAAGGAATTGCCTATAACAGGGATTGGAATAATGGCCAGGAAGATGTAAAGAGAACTCTAAAGAATGTAAGAATAGCAGATATAAGAAGTAGTCACTAGAACGCCTGGGTGGCTCAGTCTGTTGAGTGTCCAACTCTTGATTTCAGTTCAGGTCATGGTCCCAGGGTCACAGGATTAAGCCCTGTGTTGGGCTCCACGCTGAGCATGGAGCCTGCTTAAGATTCTCTCTTGGGGTGACTGGGTGGCTCAGTCAGTTAAGTGTTCCACTTGGACTCAGGTCATGATCTCACAGTTCGTGGGTTCGAGCCCCGTGTCAGGCTCTGTGCTGGAAGCTAGCTCAGAGCCTGGAGTCTGCTTTGGATTCTGTGTCTCCCTCTCTCTCTCTGCCCCACCTCTACTCTCTCTCTCTCTCTCTCTCTCTCTCTCTCTCAAAAGTAAATAAACATTAAAGAAAATTTTTTAAAGATTCTCTCTCTCTCTCCCTCTGCCCTTCTCCCCAGCTTGCCCTCCCCCCTCCCAAAAAAAAAAGAAGTAATTACTACCTCTAGAGTGAGATATAATGCCCTGGGACTGAGATCCGGATTTTGTTGGAGAGGCATGACTATAGCTCATTGAATGGCAGAGAAGTCATTGTGGTGCTGCACTGGTGGAACTTGCTGGCAATCTATCCTCTGGAACTTGCCATAAATCTGCCTGCCATGTGCACCTAAGAAGCCAGGCCCTGGGGAAGCTGCAGGATCCAGAAGCACTCAGCTTGCTACCAAAATGCCTGAGAGTGAGTGCTAGGGGGAAGGGAAAGGCTGCTGATCACTGGGTGCTACTGGCCACCATGTACTGCGAGGACCAAGCACTAGAAAAGTTGTGAGAATTGCGGGAGCTGATGCTAGAAAAAGCCATGTAGAAGGAGCCTACCAAGCAAGCACACAGGAATCAGGAAGGAAACCTCTTTTTCTCTTGCAGTATCACTCCAGCACCCTCTACTGAGAAAACTTCAGTGCCAGCTGGCAAAGGAAAAATAGTTAAAATATGTTTCATTATCACAGAGCAGGCAGAAAGGGTGAATTCGAAGTCGAGAGGCAACAAACTGACAAATAGCACACCAGGGGTCGATGAAGAAATCATAAGGAAAATTAGAAACTATTCTGATGGAATTAAAATGAAAATATAATTTATCAAAATTTATGGAATCCAGCAAAAGCAGTGCTTAGAAATTTGTAGCATTAAATGCTTCTATTAGAAAAGAATAGTCTTAGGGGCGCCTGGGTGGCTCAGTCGGTTAAGCGTCCAACTTCGGCTCAGGTCATGATCTCACAGTTTGTGGGTTCAAGCCCCACGTCGGGCTCTGTGCTGACAACGAGCTCAGAGCCTGGAGCCTGCTTCAGATTCTGTGTCTCCCTCTCTCTCTGACCCTCCCCTGCTCACACTGTCTTTCTCTCTTAGAAATAAATAAAACATTAAAAAAAAGAAGTCTCAAACCAATAACCTCAGCTTAAGAATTTATGATAAAAAGAGGAAATTAAACCCAAAATAAGCAGAAGAAGGAAATAACAAAGATAAGAGTAGGAATCACAAGTAGAAAACAGAAAAACAATAGAGAAAATCAAAGAAACCAATAGCTGGCTCTTTGGAAGATCAATAAAATTTATAACCCTTTAGCCAGAATGAGGAGGGGAAAAAAAGAGAAGACTCAAATAACTAATATCAGGAATAAGATATAGGACAACACTATAAATCCTACAGAAATCGAGATAATAATAAAGGGATGTTATAAAGAGTTTTATACTCACAAATTTGACAATATAGATAAAATAGACACATTCCTTAAAAGACACAAGCTACCAAGCTCACCCCAGAAAAAAATACAACCTGAATAGTTATATGTCTTTAAAGAAATTTATTTCATAGTTAAAAATGTTTCTATAAAGAAAATCCCATTCCCAGATGGCTTCACTGGGCATTCCATTTGAGCAAACAGTTAGTTAAAGAAGAAATAATAGTAGTTGTACACAAACTTTTTGGGGAGATAGAAGAGAAATATATTAGTTTTCTATTGCTGCATAGCAGACTACTATAAACTTAATGGCTTCAATCAATATTCATTTATTATCTCGGTTTCTATAGGTCAGAAGTCCAGCACAACATGACTGGGCTCTCTGCTCAGGGTGTGACAAGGCTGCAGTCAAGATGCTGGCCACACTAAGTTCTTGTCTGGAGGCTCTGGGGGAAAATGCTTCCAAGCTCATTCTTGTTGTTGGCAAAATTGAGTTCCTTGCCCTAGTAGGACGGAGGATCCCACTTTCTTGTGGGCAATCAGCTGAGGCTACTCTTATCTCCTAGAGACCACTGTATTCTTTTCCACATGACACACCCCCCTCCAGGTCTTCAAGCCAGCAACAGTGTGTCAAATGCTCCTAGTGCTTTTGATTTTGGAGAGTTACATCTTCAAAATCCCTTCACAGCAGTAACTAGATTTATGTTTAATTAAATAACTAAGAGAAGGTATGTGTATACCAGGGGCTGGCAATCTTGAGGGCCGTCATAGAATTTTGCCTGCCACAGGGAGGGAACACTTCCCAACATATTCTATGAATTCAGCATTACTCTGATCCTGATGCCTAATCAGACATGGAAATGCCAGCAAGTTATTTCATGGATATCGGCAAACTAATTGTAAAACGTATAATGGAGAGGCAAAAGGCCAGAGTAGCCAACATTCAATATTGATTCAAGGAGAACAGAGTAGGAAGACTGATACTACCCAACTTTAAGACTTACTGTAAAGCTACAGTATGTAAGACAGCATAATATTACCAAAAGAATAGACCTAGATCGATGGAACAGAAGAGAGAGCTCAGAAATAGTCCCACAGAAACATAGTCAACTGATCTTTGACAAAGGAGCAAATGTAATACAAGGGGGCAGAGATAATCTTTTCAACAGGCACTGGCACCTGTCAGGATAGCTATTATTGGAAAGGCAGGGGGGGGGGGCACCTGGCTGGCTCAGTTGGTGGAGCATGTGACTCTTGATCTCAGAGCCATTAGTTCAAGACACACCTTGGGTGTAGAGATTACTTTAGAAACAAACAGAAGTATTGGCGAAGATATGGAGAAATTAGAATCCTTGCACACTGATGGTAGGAATACAAAATGGTGCGGGCACTATGGAAAACAGTATAGGGGTTCCTCAAAAAATTAAAAATAGAATTAGCATATGATCCAGCAATTCCACTTCTGGTTATATATCCCAAAAAAAATTGAAATCAGGATCTCAAAGAGATATAAGCACTCCTGTGTTCATTGCAGCGGTATTCACAATAGCTAAGATATGGAAACAACCTAAGCATCCATTAATTAGTGAATAGATAAAGAAAATGTATATACATACAATGGAATATCATTTAGCCTTTAAAAAGAAGGAAAATCTGCAATATGCAACAACATGGATTAAACTTGATGACAATATGCTAAGTGAAATAAGCCAGTCACAGAAAGACAAATACTACATAATTCCACTTATATGAGGTATCCAGAATAGTCAAATTCATAGAATCACAGAATGATATTGTAGTTGTCAGGGGTTGGAATAAGAGGGAAATGGGGAGTTACTAATCAATGGGCATAAAGATTCAGTCAAAGAAGATGAATTAGCTGTAGAGAGCTGCTGTACAATACTGTACCTATATAGTCAACAATAATGCATTGTATATTTAAAAATTTGTTAACAGGATAGATCTCATGTTAAGTGTTCTTACTACAAAAAAGATGGTGCTTGAATGACAGGACACCCACATGCCAAAAAAGGAATCCAGATACCAACCTTATACCCTTCACAAATATTAATTCAGAATGGATCACAATCCCAAACATAAAATGCAAAACTATAAAGCTCCTAGAAGATACCATAGGAGAAAATCAAGATAATCTTGGGATTGGCAATGACTTTTTAGATACAACACCAAAGGCATGGTCCATGAAAGAAAGAATTGATAAGCTGGACCTTGTTAAAATTTAAAGATTTCTGCTCCCTGGAAGACAGGAGAATGAAAAGACCAGCCACAAACTGAGAGAAAATATTTGAAATGATCTATCTGATAGAGGACTGTTATCCAAAATATACAAAGAATTCTTAAAACTCGAGGTGCCTGGGTGGCTCGGTTGTGTCTGACTTCGGCTCAGCTCATGGTCTCAAGGTTCATGAATTTGGATCCCACATTGGGCTCACTGCTGTCAGCGCAGAGCCCACTTTGGATCCTCTGTTTCCTTTTATCTCTTCCTCTCCCCTGCTTATGTTCTCTCTCTCCCCCCTTCTCTCTCTCAAAAATAAAGAAAAACATTAAAAATGTGTTTAAAAAAAGAATTCTTAAAACTCAATAGTAAGAAAATTAACAACTCAATATAAAACTGCGCCAAAAACCTCAACAGGCACCTCACTAAAGAAGAATCAGGTGGCAAATGAGTATATGAAAAGATGCTCCATATCCTATGTCATTAGAGAAATACAAATGTAAACAACAAGGAGATACTACTATATACCTATCAGAATGGCCACAATTCAGAATGCTGACACCACCAAATGCTGGTTAGGATACAAAGCAAAAGTAACTTTTGTGCATGCCTGGTGGGAATGCAAAATGGTACAGCCACTTTGAAAGACAGTTTGGCAGTTTCTTACAAAACTCGTATCATATCATCTATGTTCCTTGGTATGTTTATCCAAAATAATTTGAAAACTATGTCCACACAAAAATCTGCACATGGATATTTGTAACAGCTTTATTTATAATTACGAGAACTTAAAAGCAATGAAGATGTCCCTCAGTAGATGAATGGATAAACTGTGGTACATCCAGACAATGGAATAGAATTCAATGCTAAGTAGAAAAGAGCTATCAAGTCATGAAAAGACATGGAAGAACCTTAAATACATATGACTAAGTAAAAGAAACTGATTTGAAAAGGCTATATATTAAATGGTTCCAACTATACGACATTCTGGAAAAGACTAAACTATAGAAACAGTAAAAAGATCAGTGGTTGCTAGGGGTCAGGGAAAGGGAGGGAGCAAAGAATAGGCAGAGTTTCGGGTAGTGCAACTACTCTGTATGACATTGTAATGAATATATATCATTACATATTTGTTCAAACCTATAGAATATACACCACCACAAGTAAACTCTAATGTAAACTATGGACTTTGGGTGATTACGATGTGTTAATGTAGGTTCATCAGTTATAACAAATATACCACTCTAGTGCAAGATTTTGATAATGGGGGAGTCTATGCATGTGTAGGGGTGGGGGTTATATGGGAAATATCTGCACTTTCTGCTCAATTTTGCTATGAATCTAGAAGTACAAAGGGTGCCTTAGGTGGCTCCGTTGGTTGAACATCCGACTCTTGATTTTGGCTCAGGTCATGATCTCACAGTTGTGTGATTGATCCCCGCATGGGCCTCCGTGCTGAGCATAGAACCTGCTTAGGATTCTCTCTCTTTCTTCTTCTGCCCCTCTCCCCCACTTGGGTACTGTCTCTCTCTCTAATATAAAAACATAAAAAATATATAAAACTGCTATAAAAATAAAATCTTTGTTAAAAAAAGACATTATGAGAAAAGAAAACTACAGATCAAATATCCCTCGTAAACACAGATATGCAAGTTTTAAACAAAATTTGAGTAAATCAAATCCAACACAATATATAAAAAGGATAGTACACAGGGAAATACAAATCAAAACCACACTGAGATACCACCTTATGCCAGTCAGAGTGGCTAAAATGAGCAAATCAGAGAACTCTAGATGCTGGCGAGGATGTGGAGAAACGGGCACCCTCCTACACTGTTGGTGGGAATGTAAACTGGTACAGCCCCTCTGGAAAACAGTGTGGAGGTTCCTCAGGAAACCAACACTAGAACTCCCCTATGACCCAGCAATAGCACTGCTAGGAATTTACCCAAGGGATACAGAAATGCTGAGGCATAGGAGCACATGGACCCCAATGTTCATAGCAGCACTCTCCACAATAGCTAAAACATGGAAAGAGCCTAAGTGTCCATCAACAGATGAATGGATCAAGAAGATGTGGTTTATCTATACCATGGAATACTACATGGCAATGAGAAACAATGAAATCTGGCCATGTGTAGCAACATGGATGGACCTTGAGGGTGTTATGCTGAGCGAAATAAGTCAGGCAGAGAAGGACAAATA